>NW_026279757.1:65000-77546 GCF_023373465.1 Oncorhynchus keta
TAAAGACAAGCATTACTACACTAGTTCAGACACACAGTGGACACAAACATTACTTCACTAGTTCAGACACACAGTAAAGACAAGCATTACTTCACTAGTTCAGACACACAGTGGACACAAGCATTACTTCACTAGTTCAGACACACCGTAAAGACAAGCATTACTTCACTAGTTCAGACACACAGTAAAGACACAAACATTACTTCACTAGTTCAGACACACAGTAGAGACAAGCATTACTACACTAGTTCAGACACACAGTGGACACAAGCATTACTACACTAGTTCAGACACACAGTAAAGACACAAGCATTACTTCACTAGTTCAGACACACAGTAAAGACACAAGCATTACTTCACTAGTTCAGACACACAGTGGACACAAGCATTACTACACTAGTTCAGACACACAGTAAAGACACAAGCATTACTTCACTAGTTCAGACACACAGTAAAGACACAAGCATTACTTCACTAGTTCAGACACACAGTAAAGACAAGCATTACTTCACTAGTTCAGACACACAGTGGACACAAGCATTACTACACTAGTTCAGACACACAGTAAAGACAAACATTACAACACTAGTTCAGACACACAGTAAAGACACAAGCATTACTTCACTAGTTCAGACACACAGTAAAGACACAAACTTTATTTTATTAGTTCAGATACACCGTAAAGACACAAACTTTATTTTATTAGTTCAGACACACAGTAAAGACACAAGCATTAATACACTAGTTCAGACACACAGTAAAGACAAACTTTACTTTAGTAGTTCAGACACACAGTAAAGACACAAACTTTATTTTAGTAGTTCAGATACACCGTAAAGACAAACTTTACTTTAGTAGTCCAGACACACAGTAAAGTCACAATCTTTATTTTTTACAACTTTTTTTGGGGGGCATTTTTATTGTTCAGAATTGTGTTGGGTCGTCTCTTCGTTCGCTGGACTTTATCCTGCCAACTGTTCCAAATTTCCGAACTGAATTTGGAAAATGTGAAAAACGAAACAGTCCTATCTGGTGCAATGACACAAATACAGAAGACAATGACCCACAAAATACCCAAAGAATATGGCTGCCTAAATATGGTGCCCAATCAGAGACAACGATAAACACCTGCCTCTAATTGAGAACCAATCTAGGCAACCATAGACTTACATACACACCTAGAAAGGACACACCCCATAAACATACAAAACCCATAGACCAGTGAAAACACATAAATCCCCCATGTCACACCCTGACCTAACCAAAATAATAAAGAAAACTAAGATAACTAAGGCCAGGGCGTGACAGACTGTCTGTACCTGTGTAATGACTTGGTGCGACCTGTCATGGCCAGGACGCTCTTGAAAAACATATTTCAAAACTCAATGAGCCCTTTCTGGTTAGATAAAGGTTCAATAAATAACAATTAATAAAAAATAGTTCAGATGCATCGTAAAGACACAAACTTTACTTTAGTAGTTCAGACGCATCGCAAAGACACAAACTTTACTTTAGTAGTTCAGACGCATCGTAAAGACACAAACTTTACTTTAGTAGTTCAGACGCATCGTAAAGACACAAACTTTACTTTAGTAGTACAGGCGCATCGTAAAGACACAAACTTTACTTTAGTAGTTCAGACGCATCGTAAAGACACAAACTTTACTTTAGTAGTTCAGACGCATCGTAAAGACACAAACTTTACTTTAGTAGTTCAGACGCATCGTAAAAACACAAACTTTACTTTAGTAGTTCAGACGCATCGTAAAGACACAAACTTTACTTTAGTAGTTCAGACGCATCGTAAAGACACAAACTTTACTTTAGTAGTTCAGGCGCATCGTAAAGACACAAACTTTACTTTAGTAGTTCAGACGCATCGTAAAGACACAAACTTTACTTTAGTAGTTCAGACGCATCGTAAAGACACAAACTTTACTTTAGTAGTTCAGACGCATCGTAAAGACACAAACTTTACTTTAGTAGTTCAGACACACCGTAAAGACAAACTTTACTTTAGTAGTTCAGACACACCGTAAAGACACAAACTTTACTTTAGTAGTTCAGACACACCGTAAAGACAAACTTTACTTTAATAGTTCAGACACACCGTAAAGACACAAACTTTACTTTAATACTGAAATGTTGCGCAACATGAACTCATGGGATCTCGTGAAGTGTTTGATTAGATTTTCCATTACATTTGCATTGATGTCAGAGTGATTAGCGGGACAGTGCTGAGTACCAGGCAGTTAGCACGTTTAGTAGGTTACTAATGACCATCATCAGCATCAGAGTTTTGGAGAAGCCTAATTCCCGTGACTAAACGGTCACGTGGAATTTGACTGCCGGTGTGATTGTGACTCCGTCACCACAACAGCCCTGTCTACATGGCGCTCTCCGCTCTCTGTTGAGACGCAGTATTTGAAATCTAAAACCTAACTTGCATAACGAGCAAAACATCACATTTGACATGTGTTTAACCGTCGGATATGGCGGTCGACGTCGCCGGCCTTCTAGCCATCACCGATCCACTTTTCATCTTCCATTTGTTTTGTCTTTGTTTTCTACACACCTGGTTTCATTTCCCCCATTACATGTTCATTATTTAACCCTGTGGTTTCCCCCATGTTTGTTTTATTGTCAGGCTGTATCTGACGGTATATTGTTGCCGGGTTTTGTTATTTACTCCCGTTTATGTCGTGGTACCAGTATTTTTACAGCACCATAGTAGTGTGTTTATACTGGTGTTTTTCTTGTATTAAATACCTTGTCCACGGATCTCAGCTCTCCTGCGTCTGACTCCTGTTACCAGTTACCCACAGCCTTGACAATAGTACTGTTCTCAGATTTTGATTTCAGATCTGTTGTTTACTTTACTTAACTAGGCAAGCCAGTTAAGAACAGATTCTTATTTACATTGATGGCCAAACCCTAACCAGGATGACGCTGGGCCAGTTGTGCAACGCCCTATGGGACTCCCAAACACGACCGGTTGTGATACAGCCTTGAATCGAACCAGGGTCTGTGGTGACGACTCTCGCACTGAGATGCAGAGCCTAAGATCACTGCACCACCTCGACTCAGTCTTTCTATGAAGCAAAATCATTCAAAATGTCATTTTTGCATTGGATAAAAGTACAGACTCAGAGATAGAAAATTGTATATCCCACTCTAGTGTTGAGGAGCAATGACAAAGTCATTCTGCTTTGAAAAGTTGAACATTTTGTGACCCCACTTTTGAGGAAATGGCTGTTAATTTTGGGTACTTCTATTGGAGAGCTCTTCTTTGTCTACGCCCATTCAGCATCGTTACCACCCTCTTAAGCTTTAGCCCCACCCATTCAGCATCGTTACCACCCTCTTAAGCTTTAGCCCCACCCATCTCATTAAGGATTCACATGTGATGCTAAACAGAGTGAATACAGTAGTGTATTAATCAATCAATGATTTCAAGACTACAATGGGTGAAAGTAGGAGCAAAAAGTGTCAGTAAAAATACACTTTATCTGGTCCTTGGCCTATATCCTAATCTGACTTTGGTGCAGGTTATGTTGTTCTTAACATTACCGTTTCTGGTAAACACACTATATCAAATAAATCTATGTTTACTTGTCACAGGATACAGAAGGTGTAAACGGTGCAGTGCCATGGTTTCCTGGAGTCTTTTGTTTAGACATGTGCCAGACTGGGTTCAAATGTCCTCTGTTTAAATGTCTCCGTATATATTTATCTGGTCAAAAGTTTGGACACACAGGGCTTTTCTTTATTTTTACTATTTTCCATATTGTAGAATAAAAGTGAAGACATAAAAACTTTGAAATAACACATACAGTGGGGCAAAAAAGTATTTAGTCAGCCACCAATTGTGCAAGTTCTCCCACTTAAAAAGATGAGAGAGGCCTGTAATTTTCATCATAGGTACACTTCAACTATGACAGACAAAATTCGATTTTTTTAATGTATTTATTTGCAAATTATGGTGGAAAATAAGTATTTGGTCACCTACAAACAAGCAAGATTTCTGGCTCTCACAGACATGTAACTTCTTTAAGAGGCTCCTCTGTCCTCCACTCGTTACCTGTATTAATGGCATCTGTTTGAACTTGTTATCAGTATAAAAGACACCTGTCCACAACCTCAAACAGTCACACTCCAAACTCCACTATGGCCAAGACCAAAGAGCTGTCAAAGGACACCAGAAACAAAATTGTAGACCTGCACCAGGCTGGGAAGACTGAATCTGCAATAGGTAAGCAGCTTGGTTTGAAGAAATCAACTGTGGGAGCAATTATTAGGAGATGGAAGACATACAAGACCATTGATAATCTCCCTCGATCTGGGGCTCCACGCAAGATCTCACCCCGTGGGGTCAAAATGATCCCAAGAACGGTGAGCAAAAATTCCAGAACCACACGGGGGGACCTAGTGAATGACCTGCAGAGAGCTGGGACCAAAGTAACAAAGCCTACCATCACTAACACACTAAGCCGCCAGGGCCTCAAATCCTGCAGTGCCAGATGTGTCCCCCTGCTTAAGCCAGTGCATGTCCAGGCCCGTCTGAAGTTTGCTAGAGAGAATTTGGATGATCCAGAAGAAGATTGGGAGAATGTCATATTTACATTTACATTTACATTTAAGTCATTTAGCTGACGCTCTTATCCAGAGCGACTTACAAATTGGTGCATTCACCTTATGACATCCAGTGGAACAGCCACTTTACAATAGTGCATCTAAATCTTTTAGGGGGTGAGAAGGATTACTTATCCTATCCTAGGTATTCCTTAAAGAGGTGGGGTTTCAGGTGTCTCCGGAAGGTGGTGATTGACTCCGCTGTCCTGGCGTCGTGAGGGAGTTTGTTCCACCATTGGGGGGCCAGAGCAGCGAACAGTTTTGACTGGGCTGAGCGGGAACTGTACTTCCTCAGTGGTAGGGAGACGAGCAGGCCAGAGGTGGATGAACGCAGTGCCCTTGTTTGGGTGTAGGGCCTGATCAGAGCCTGGAGGTACTGAGGTGCCGTTTCCCTCACAGCTCCGTAGGCAAGCACCATGGTCTTGCAGCGGATGCGAGCTTCAACTGGAAGCCAGTGGAGAGAGCGGAGGAGCGGGGTGACGTGAGAGAACTTGGGAAGGTTGAACACCAGACGGGCTGCGGCGTTCTGGATGAGTTGTAGGGGTTTAATGGCACAGGCAGGAGCCCAGCCAACAGTGAGTTGCAGTAATCCAGACGGGAGATGACAAGTGCCTGGATTAGGACCTGCGCCGCTTCCTGTGTGAGGCAGGGTCGTACTCTGCGGATGTTGTAGAGCATGAACCTACAGGAACGGGCCACCGCCTTGATGTTAGTTGAGAACGACAGGGTGTTGTCCAGGATCACGCCAAGGTTCTTAGCGCTCTGGGAGGAGGACACAGTGGAGTTGTCAACCGTGATGGCGAGATCATGGAACGGGCAGTCCTTCCCTGGGAGGAAGAGCAGCTCCGTCTTGCCGAGGTTCAGCTTGAGGTGGTGATCCGTCATCCACACTGATATGTCTGCCAGACATGCAGAGATGCGATTCGCCACCTGGTCATCAGAAGGGGGAAAGGAGAAGATTAATTGTGTGTTGTCTGCATAGCAATGATAGGAGAGACCATGTGAGGTTATGACAGAGCCAAGTGACTTGGTGTATAGCGAGAATAGGAGAGGGCCTAGAACAGAGCCCTGGGGGACACCAGTGGTGAGAGTGCGTGGTGAGGAGACAGATTCTCGCCACGCCACCTGGTAGGAGAGAAAAGAAAGAAGGGATACTGGTCTGTAGTTGTTGACATCGGAGGGATCGAGTGTAGGTTTTTTCAGAAGGGTGCAACTCTCGCTCTCTTGAAGACGGAAGGGACGTAGCCAGCGGTCAGGGATGAGTTGATGAGCGAGGTGAGGTAAGGGAGAAGGTCTCCGGAAATGGTCTGGAGAAGAGTGGAGGGGATAGGGTCAAGCGGGCAGGTTGTTGGGCGGCGCGAGATTTAAAAAAAAAAAGGGGTCTGAATACTCTCTGAATGCACCATAATAAATACATGAGTTTAATAACAGTCATTTGCTGCTGTAATTTCTCAACCTTCAGATATATGCACTTGTGTGTGTGCGTGCGTGTGTGTGTGCGTGTGTGCGTGTGTGTGTGCGTGTGTGTGCGTGTGTGCGTGCGTGCGTGTGTGTGTGTGTGCGTGTGTTCCAGTCTCTGTATAGCAGTGGGTGGTTGTGAATCAGTTTGTGCCTCCAAGGCGGGGATCCAGTGTGTTCTTGCCAAAAGGAATTAAGAGGAAATAGACGTTTGGAAATATTTGAAGAGGGTCCAAAACCCAAACACCTGCAATGAAACTGCAGCCTTCAACAGTGTCAAGACAATTAAGGATCGGACACTTTTTATTACATTTTCGTCTAAAATGACATGCCCAAATCTAACTTCCTGTAGCTCAGGCACAGAAGCAAGGATATGCAATTTCTTCCAGTTGGAAGTTTGTGGAAATGTAAAAGGAATGTAGAATAGATCTGATAAAAGATAATACAAAGGCCAAAATGTATCATTCCAGCCCAGGTGCAATTTAGGTATGTTATGATATCAAATCAAATCAAAATCAAATCAAATGTATTTATATAGCCCTTCGTACATCAGCTGATATCTCAAAGTGCTGTACAGAAACCCAGCCTAAAACCCCAAACAGCAAGCAATGAAGGTGTAGAAGCACGGTGGCTAGGAAAAACTCCCTAGAAAGGCCAAAACCTAGGAAGAAACCTAGAGAACCAGGCTATGTGGGGTGGCCAGTCCTCTTCTGGCTGTGCCGGGTGGAGATTATAACAGAACATGGCCAAGATGTTCAAATGTTCATAAATGACCAGCATGGTCAAATAATAACATCATGTCAGGTAGTCCTGGGGCACGGTCCTAGGGCTCAGGTCCTCCGAGAGAGAGAAGAAAGAGAGAATTAGAGAGAGCATATGTGGGGTGGCCCGTCCTCTTCTGGCTGTGCCGGGTGGAGATTATAACAGAACATGGCCAAGATGTTCAAATGTTCATAAATGACCAGCATGGTCGAATAATAGTAAGGCAGAACAGTTGAAACTGGAGCAGCAGCATGGCCAGGTGGACTGGGGACAGCAAGGAGTCATCATGTCAGGTAGTCCTGGGGCATGGTCCTAGGGCTCAGGTCAGTTGAAACTGGAGCAGCAGCATGGCCAGGTGGACTGGGGACAGCAAGGAGTCATCATGTCAGGTAGTCCTGGTATATATGTAACGGATGTGAAACGTTAGCGGTTCGCGCTAAATAGCGTTAAAATCGGTGGCGTTACTTGCTCTGAGACCTTGAAGTAGTAGTTCCCCTTGCTCTGCACGGGCCACGGCTTTGTGGAGCGATGGGTAACGTGCTTCGTGGGTGACTGATGTTGATGTGTGAAGAGGGTCCCTGGTTCGCGCCGGGGATGGGTGAGGGACGATCTAAAGTTATACTGTTACATATATATATATTTAGATAATTTAGATGGCATCAGTGTATGTGCAAAGTTATAACTAATCCAATGAACCATTGCATTTCTGTTCAAAATGTTGTATCAAGACTGCCCAAATGTGCCTAATTTGTTTATTAGTAACTTTTCATGTTCAAAACTGTGCACTCTCCTCAAAAAATAGCATGGCGTTCTTTCACTGTAATAGCTACTGTAAATTGTACAGTGCAGTTAGATTAACAAGAATTTAAGCTTTCTGCCAATATCAGATATGTCTATGTCCTGGGAAATGTTCTTGTTACTTACAACCTCATGCTAATTGCATTAGCCTACGTTAGCTCAACCGTCCCGCAGGGGACCCACCAATCCTGAAGAAGTTCAACTGCAGCCTAAGACTATTAAACTGCCGCCTTCACCAGTGTAAATGTTACGTCCGTCGTCGACCAAAGCGCAGCGTGGAAAAGTGTTCATATTTTTTATTTAAAATGAACACCAAAAAACAACAAAAAGATAAACGAACGTAAAGTTCTGCAGGGCTATACAGCAACTATGCAAAAACAAGATCCCACAAACTCAGGTGGAAAACAGGCTGCCTAAGTATGATTCCCAATCAGAGAGAATGATAGACATCTGCCTCTGATTGGGAAACATACCCGGCCAACAAAG
This sequence comes from Oncorhynchus keta, assembly GCF_023373465.1. NCBI lineage: Eukaryota > Metazoa > Chordata > Actinopteri > Salmoniformes > Salmonidae > Oncorhynchus > Oncorhynchus keta. The sequence goes on from NW_026279757.1 coordinate 73,137, forward strand.
AAATAGAAAATTAGAATGCCCACCCACATCACACCCTGACCTAACCAAAGAGAGAAATAAAAAGGCTCTCTAAGGACAGGGCGTGACAGTACCCCTCCAAAGGTGCAGACTCCGGCCGCAAACCTGACTCTATGAGTGAGGGTCCGGGTGGGCATCTAGCCTCGGTGGTGGCTCCGGTTTGGGGGCATAGACACTGCTCCACTTGTTGATCCCGAACCGTGGATCGTCGCTGGAGGCTCTGGACCATAGATCATTGCCGGAGGATCCGGACCGTAGATCGTCGCCGAAGGAACCGGACTGGGGACGGTCGCTGGAGACTCCAGACTGGGGACCGTCGCTCTGGACTAGGGACTTTTGCTGCATGCTCCGGACAGGGAATGTCGCTGCAGGCTCCGTGCCATGGATTGTCTCTACAGGCTCCGGGCCATGGATCATCACTGGCCACTTCCTGCCCTGGATTTTCACTGCAGGCTCCGGGACATGGATCATCACTGGAGGCTTCGTGCCATGGATTATATAGAGTACGTGGACCCGGAACTGATCTCACCGGACTGGGGAGACGCACTGGAAGCCTGGTACATGGAGCAGGCACTTGATACACTGGGGGCGCACTGGAGGTCTCGAACATTGAGCTGGCACAACCCGTCCTGGCTGGTTGCCTTTTTCCCGTCAAGTGTGGGGCACTGGCACAGGACGCACTGGGCTGTGAAGGCGCACTGGAGACACGGTGCGTAGAACCGCATAACATGGTGTCTGAACGGTGACACAGGACTGGGGAGGCGCACCGAAGGCCAGATGCGTGAAACCAGTGCACATGACACCGGACTGGTGTCACCTTCCTCAGCACGCCCGCTTTGCAGCGCCTCAAAGCCTCTGTCCGGAGGAGGTAGTAATCGCCTCTGTGTCCTCCGTCCATTGCACCGTCTGTGAGGGGAGAAGCTATTGCGGAAAAGTTAGGTACAAATCGACTGTAGTAGCCTGTTAACCCCAGGAATGACTTCATCTGCCACTTGGTTCGGGGGACCGGCCATTCCCTGATTGGAGCGATTTTTTTCTCTTGGGGCGTCACATTTCCCCACTACTGGTCAAATCGCCATCATCCTCTCCTCATCTCCTCCACATGTTCTACTAAGCTGTGAAGGGGGTTGGCTGCTCATCCCAGACCTCCTTGGCTAGGTCCAGCAGTCCGCGGGGCCGACGGCCATACAGGTTGCAAGACAGTCCTGACATACTGGCTGGGTATAAGTAACAAGTCTTTCATCTCCTCATTGTGCTTTACATACCTTAAGGGAAGATTTCGGCAGTTGCTGTATGGTTAGTGAGAAAGTCCATATTGCAAATGTACGGTCCCTTACTAGACGTCCGAAATCGTTTGTAAAATTTGCGGACGGCGTCGGGCGAGCGGCAGGGCCGGACCTACCAGGAAGTCATCAAATGAACTTTGTCGGACATTCGGTTTCCGTTTTACAAAAATAATACGATTTTGGTCATTTTCCGCTGTCCCGGAATATCCCACAAGAGGGCATAAGCAATCATATTGCTATTGGACAAAACATCAAGATTCACGACGGGCCTTATCTCGAAAACGGAAAATATTTCGAAGCCGAAACTCGGTGAGCGTAGGTTTGGCATAATGGGCAGTTGGCCCCGAACAAGATGGCGTCTAGGCCTCAACGGTTTTTGAGTTATGGCCATTTATCTGGGATTAAAGGTCCAAAATGAAAATAGAGAAATTATTTTTCCACTTCACGTCAAAGTCAAGGAGCCTCCGGTGTCAATAAAAAAAAGAACCAGCCATTTATCTATCGTCATTTAAGAGAAATCGTACGATGGCAGATTGGTGATGTTCACGGATAGGTGTTTTTTTTTTTCAACAGTTACAGATCCAGTGTGTTCTTACGAATCTTTTTAAAGTGTGCTGCGGAGCTCTGCGAGATTTCTGTGATTTTCTCTGATTTTCTGAAATAACACACACTCACTAAACCCTCTGTAAATAACTCAGTTCTTAACGTAAAGACTTAAAACTCTGGATTCTGTAAAGGCATACCCCATTCAGGATATGAGTTTATTTATAGCTTCCTGTGCCAACCGGAAGTGCCTTAAATGGTGTCACAGTGGCAGTTTCCAAGGGTTAAAAAGGTCAGATCTTTTCAAAACTTAATGTGTGGGATTAGGCAACCCCCATAAACTGTAAGTCAGTCATTTCTCCCAACAGATGTCAAAGAAAAGCTCTCTCTCACACACACACACACACACACACAGAAACACACACACAACAAGGATGGAGTGACAAAGTGCGGTGCTTAAAGACACACAAAGCCTACAATGGCATTTCCATATTCTCTAGGCCGTGCCGAGTTCAACAAGATGCCCCGCTTGACCGTAGCTCGCTCGGTCTAAGCACAGCGACCATTAGAAAAGTAGGCCCAAAATGAAGCCTGCCCCACAACGTCATTTGCTTTTGGGTGACAGAGAGAGAACCGTTAGGGTGAGAAGCACAATTCGACCTCAGGTACATTCCTAAAGTCCTCCCGATCCGCACAAGCCTAACCTTGACCATGTGGCATTAACCCTTAACAGTTAAAAGAAGGTGTTTACATCAAACAGTTTGCATTGACTTCTCTCCCATAGGAATACATTGCCTGCACCCCTAAATTCAACCTGAAGTCTATATGGGTTATGAATGCCGTATGAACCTGTCTTCGGTAACAGTCCATCAGGCCACTATGAGGTCTACCTGTGTTGATTCTAAGCTTCCTGAACCAACCGGAAGTGGTTAAGATCACCCTAAAAGTGTTTATCCATACCCTGCCTGCAGTTTGATAGACATAGTGCATTCAACCCTGTCTAAATCAGTCAATTCTTAACGTAAGGACTTAAAACTCAGGATTATGTAAAAGCATACCCCAGTGAGGATATGTGTTGACTTATAGCTTCCTGTGCCAACCGGAAGTGCCATAATTGGTGTCTCTTGGGCTGTTTCGAGGGTTTCCAAAACTTCATATATGTGATTAGGCAACCCCCATGAACTGTAAATCAGTCATTTTCCCATAAAATTTCAAAGGAAAACTAAATCACACACACACACAGCTTGGAAGTAGGGACCCATTGGGGTGCGTAGAGACATACACTGCCTGCATTAGTTAACCTTGTTGGAACTTTTAAAGAACCGTCAGACCTAGAGTTCCGAAACTTTAGAATCCTGTTCTAGACCTCAGGTCGATAGTGCGTGGTGAGTTACGTGGCTCTAGACGGTTCTCGGACCGAGAAACAGCTTCGTACATTTGCAATGACTTCAATTCATTTTTGCATCACGAAAATGGCGACATTTAGAAATGTCCCAGAGTCGTAAGACTAGGTGCATTGCGACCGTCTCAGTCCATATAGACAGACCCCAACGTTTCTGTTCGATAGCTCATTCAAGGACCCCGTAGCAAGTCATGGAAAAAAGTGGATTTTCAGCACCAATTAGGGTTTTGCTCGGACACCAAATGACCGATCGAGCCGAAACTTGGGATTCGGGGTCGCCTCAGCTAGGCCAACACGTAACATAAGAAATGGACCCACAGCTAGAACATAACTATGTGTTTTATGGGTTTTTATGGTTTGAACCGAAGGCGTTGTGAATTTTGGGCCAGCTCTGAAGTTTGTGATAGTTGGCTACTAAACGAGTTGGAAAAAGTGGGTTTGGTGTCAGTTTGTATCAGTTTGGTGTCAGAATGATATCTAATTGACTGATGGATGGTGACTTGCTGGTGACTCTTGTCCATTTGCAATATGTTTAAACAGTGAGGTACCATCACCAAAGTGACATTCTGAAATCAACCCAAACGAGCCAATGAAATGAACCAGAATCACTGCCCAGCCATCCCGAGTTCATCGGGCCAGTCAATTTCACATTCCTGCAGGATTTTTATAGTATGACAAATTCGTGATGGTACCTGCCCATTGAACCATATTGCAAATGCACAGTGACTTTGCAAAAGTGAGAAAACATAAACAAATGGACATGATGAAATCAACACAACGAGTGATGGAAAGGTACAACTCTCACTGCTCGGCCATCCTGTGTTCATCAGGCCAGTTAATTTAGCATTTTTGAGCATGTCAAATTTCATATGGTAAATGCCCATTGAAACATATTGCAAATGCACGTGCACTTGCAATATGATTCTATAGTGAAAAACATCACCAAATGGACATGATGAAATCAACACAACAAGTGATGGAAAGGTACAACTATCACTGCTCGGCCATCCTGTGTTCATCAGGCCAGTTAATTTAGCATTTTTGAGCATGTCAAATTTCATATGGTAAATGCCCATTGAAACATATTGCAAATGCAAGTGCATTTGCAATATGATTCTATAGTGAAAAAACAGTCAATTTTGCATTTCTGCAGGATTTTTG
>NW_026279758.1:0-3308 GCF_023373465.1 Oncorhynchus keta
CTGTCATTCACTATACTAACATTACACCAGACATTTAATTTATCTACTGTTAGGAGTGTTTTACTGTCATTCACTATACTAACATTACACCAGACATTTAATTTATCTACTGTTAGGAGTGTTTTACTGTCATTCACTATACTAACATTACACCAGACATTTAATGTATCTACTGTTAGGAGTGTTTTACTGTCATTCACTATACTAACATTACACCAGACATTTAATTTATCTACTGTTAGGAGTGTTTTACTTCACTATACTAACATTACACCAGACATTTAATGTATCTACTGTTAGGAGTGTTTTACTGTCATTCACTATACTAACATTACACCAGACATTTAATGTATCTACTGTTAGGAGTGTTTTACTGTCATTCACTATACTAACATTACACCAGACATTTAATTTATCTACTGTTAGGAGTGTTTTACTGTCACTATACTAACATTACACCAGACATTTAATTTATCTACTGTTAGGAGTGTTTTACTGTCATTCACTATACTAACATTACACCAGACATTTAATGTATCTACTGTTAGGAGTGTTTTACTGTCATTCACTATACTAACATTACACCAGACATTTAATGTTATCTACTGTTAGGAGTGTTTTACTTCACTATACTAACATTACACCAGACATTTAATTTATCTACTGTTAGGAGTGTTTTACTGTCATTCACTATACTAACATTACACCAGACATTTAATGTATCTACTGTTAGGAGTGTTTTACTGTCATTCACTATACTAACATTACACCAGACATTTAATTTATCTACTGTTAGGAGTGTTTTACTGTCATTCACTATACTAACATTACACCAGACATTTAATGTATCTACTGTTAGGAGTGTTTTACTGTCATTCACTATACTAACATTACACCAGACATTTAATTTATCTACTGTTAGGAGTGTTTTACTTCACTATACTAACATTACACCAGACATTTAATGTATCTACTGTTAGGAGTGTTTTACTGTCATTCACTATACTAACATTACACCAGACATTTAATGTATCTACTGTTAGGAGTGTTTTACTGTCATTCACTATACTAACATTACACCAGACATTTAATGTATCTACTGTTAGGAGTGTTTTACTGTCATTCACTATACTAACATTACACCAGACATTTAATGTATCTACTGTTAGGAGTGTTTTACTGTCATTCACTATACTAACATTACACCAGACATTTAATGTATCTACTGTTAGGAGTGTTTTACTGTCATTCACTATACTAACATTACACCAGACATTTAATTTATCTACTGTTAGGAGTGTTTTACTGTCATTCACTATACTAACATTACACCAGACATTTAATTTATCTACTGTTAGGAGTGTTTTACTGTCATTCACTATACTAACATTACACCAGACATTTAATGTATCTACTGTTAGGAGTGTTTTACTGTCATTCACTATACTAACATTACACCAGACATTTAATTTATCTACTGTTAGGAGTGTTTTACTGTCATTCACTATACTAACATTACACCAGACATTTAATGTATCTACTGTTAGGAGTGTTTTACTGTCATTCACTATACTAACATTACACCAGACATTTAATGTATCTACTGTTAGGAGTGTTTTACTGTCATTCACTATACTAACATTACACCAGACATTTAATGTATCTACTGTTAGGAGTGTTTTACTGTCATTCACTATACTAACATTACACCAGACATTTAATTTATCTACTGTTAGGAGTGTTTTGTCATTCACTATACTAACATTACACCAGACATTTAATGTATCTACTGTTAGGAGTGTTTTACTGTCATTCACTATACTAACATTACACCAGACATTTAATGTATCTACTGTTAGGAGTGTTTTACTGTCATTCACTATACTAACATTACACCAGACATTTAATTTATCTACTGTTAGGAGTGTTTTACTGTCATTCACTATACTAACATTACACCAGACATTTAATTTATCTACTGTTAGGAGTGTTTTACTGTCATTCACTATACTAACATTACACCAGACATTTAATGTATCTACTGTTAGGAGTGTTTTACTGTCATTCACTATACTAACATTACACCAGACATTTAATGTATCTACTGTTAGGAGTGTTTTACTGTCATTCACTATACTAACATTACACCAGACATTTAATTTATCTACTGTTAGGAGTGTTTTACTTCACTATACTAACATTACACCATACATTTAATTTATCTACTGTTAGGAGTGTTTTACTGTCATTCACTATACTAACATTACACCAGACATTTAATGTATCTACTGTTAGGAGTGTTTTACTGTCATTCACTATACTAACATTACACCAGACATTTAATGTATCTACTGTTAGGAGTGTTTTACTGTCATTCACTATACTAACATTACACCAGACATTTAATGTTATCTACTGTTAGGAGTGTTTTACTGTCATTCACTATACTAACATTACACCAGACATTTAATGTATCTACTGTTAGGAGTGTTTTACTGTCATTCACTATACTAACATTACACCAGACATTTAATGTATCTACTGTTAGGAGTGTTTTACTGTCATTCACTATACTAACATTACACCAGACATTTAATTTATCTACTGTTAGAGTGTTTTACTGTCATTCACTATACTAACATTACACCAGACATTTAATGTATCTACTGTTAGAGTGTTTTACTGTCGTTCACTATACTAACATTACACCAGACATTTAATTTATCTACTGTTAGGAGTGTTTTACTGTCATTCACTATACTAACATTACACCAGTACATTTAATGTATCTACTGTTAGGAGTGTTTTACTGTCATTCACTATACTAACATTACACCAGACATTTAATTATCTACTGTTAGGAGTGTTTTCTGCTTCACTATACTAACATTACACCAGACATTTAATTTATCTACTGTTAGGAGTGTTTTACTGTCATTCACTATACTAACATTACACCAGACATTTAATGTATCTACTGTTAGAGTGTTTTACTGTCATTCACTATACTAACATTACACCAGACATTTAATGTATCTGCTGTTAGGAGTGTTTTACTGTCATTCACTATACTAACATTACACCAGACATTTAATGTATCTACTGTTAGGAGTGTTTTACTGTCATTCACTATACTAACATTACACCAGACATTTAATGTATCTACTGTTAGGAGTGTTTTACTTCCATTCACTATACTAACATTACACCAGACATTTAATTTATCTACTGTTAGGAGTGTTTTACTTCCATTCACTATACTAACATTACACCAGACATTTAATTTATCTACTGTTAGGAGTGTTTTA
>NW_026279759.1:0-5769 GCF_023373465.1 Oncorhynchus keta
AAACCACACTTTTTAATTATCAATCTGTAATATATACAGGCGCTTGAACTTCTATCTTGTGATGAATTAGGGTTTAAAGTTAATCAGAAGTGAGAAAATAAAGTTTGATCCCACTGCCTGCCAAGCTACGTAACACACCTTCTGTGTTACCTTGTGAAAGTGGACCAAACTGTTCCACTTATGTAACTGAATCCATTCTCTATAATACAAATGCTGTCATTATTATAGCCTAGCCTACTGAGACAGAGGGCAGTATGAAATACACATTATTACAGCCTAGCCTACTGAGACAGAGGGCAGCATGAAATACACACATTATTACAGCCTAGCCTACTGAGACAGAGGGCAGTATGAAATACACACATTATTACAGCCTAGCCTACTGAGACAGAGGGCAGTATTAAATACAGCCATTATTAGCCTACTGAGACAGAGGGCAGCATGAAATACACACATTATTACAGCCTAGCCTACTGAGACAGAGGGCAGTATGAAATACACACATTATTACAGCCAGCACTGGAGAAGACAGAGGGCATGAAATACACACATTATTACAGCCTAGCCTACTGAGACAGAGGGCAGTATGAAATACACACATTATTACAGCCTAGCCTACTGAGACAGAGGGCAGCATGAAATACACACATTATTACAGCCTAGCCTACTGAGACAGAGGGCAGTATGAAATACACACATTATTACAGCCTAGCCTACTGGAGACAGAGGGCAGCTTGAAATACACACATTATTACAGCCTAGCCTACTGAGACAGAGGGCAGTATGAAATACACACATTATTACAGCCTATTACTGAGACAGAGGGCAGCATGAAATACACACATTATTACAGCCTAGCCTACTGAGACAGAGGGCAGTATGAGATAGTCAGTATTACAGCCTAGCCTACTGAGACAGAGGGCAGCATGAAATCACACATTATTACAGCCTAGCCTACTGAGACAGAGGGATGGCCTACTATGAAATACACACATTATTACAGCCTAGCCTACTGAGACAGAGGGCAGCATGAAATACACATTATTACAGCCTATATTACTGAGACAGAGGGCAGATGAAATACACACATTATTACAGCCTAGCCTACTGAGACAGAGGGCAGCATGAAATCAGTAGGATTATTACAGCCTAGCCTACTGAGACAGAGGGCAGTATGAAATACACACATTATTACAGCCTAGCCTACTGAGACAGAGGGCAGTATGGCAAATACACACATTATTACAGCCTATTACTGAGACAGAGAGGGCAGTATGAGACAGAATAGTACACAGGATATTATAGCCTAGCCTACTGAGACAGAGGGCAGTATGAAATACACATATTCAGCCTTTAGCATGCCTAGCCTACTGAGACAGAGGGGGAATGGCAGATAGTCAGTAGGATGTTATATTACTGAGACAGAGGGGAATGGCAGATAGTCAGTAGGATGTTATATTACTGAGACAGAGGGGGATGGAGATAGTCAGTAGGATGTTATATTACTGAGACAGAGGGGAATGGCAGATAGTCAGTAGGATGTTATATTACTGAGACAGAGGGGAATGGCAGATAGTCAGTAGGATGTCATATTACTGAGACAGAGGGGTATGAGATAGTCAGTAGGATGTTATATTACTGAGACAGAGGGGCAGATGAAATACAGATAGTCAGTAGGATGTTATATTACTGAGACAGAGGGGGAATACAGATAGTCAGTAGGATGCCTATTACTGAGACAGAGGGGAATGGCAGATAGTCAGTAGGATGTTATATTACTGAGACAGAGGGCAGTGGCAGATAGTCAGTAGGATATTACATAGCCTACTGAGACAGAGGGCAGATGGAGATAGTCAGTAGGATGTTACATATTACTGAGACAGAGGGGGAATGGCAGATAGTCAGTAGGATGTCATATTACTGAGACAGAGGGGATGCAGATAGTCAGTAGGATATTACATATTACTGAGACAGAGGGGGAATGGCAGATAGTCAGTAGGATGTTATATTACTGAGACAGAGGGAATGGCAGATAGTCAGTAGGATGTACATAGCCTACTGAGACAGAGGGCAGCAGATAGTCAGTAGGATGTTATATTACTGAGACAGAGGGGAATGGCAGATAGTCAGTAGGATGTTACATATTACTGAGACAGAGGGGATGGCAGATAGTCAGTAGGATATTCATATTACTGAGACAGAGGGGGGGCAGATAGTCAGTAGGATGTTATATTACTGAGACAGAGGGGGGAATGGCAGATAGTCAGTAGGATGTCATATTACTGAGACAGAGGGAATGGCAGATAGTCAGTAGGATACACACATATTTACTGAGACAGAGGGGGAATGGCAGATAGTCAGTAGGATGTCATATTACTGAGACAGAGGGAAATGGCAGATAGTCAGTAGGATGTTATATTACTGAGACAGAGGGCAGAATGGCAGATAGTCAGTAGGATGTCATATTACTGAGACAGAGGGGGGAATGGCAGATAGTCAGTAGGATGTCATATTACTGAGACAGAGGGGGAATGGCAGATAGTCAGTAGGATGTTATATTACTGAGACAGAGGGGAATGGCAGATAGTCAGTAGGATGTCATATTACTGAGACAGAGGGGGGCAGATAGTCAGTAGGATGTCATATTACTGAGACAGAGGGGGAATGGCAGATAGTCAGTAGGATGTCATATTACTGAGACAGAGGGGAATGGCAGATAGTCAGTAGGATGTTATATTACTGAGACAGAGGGGGAATGGCAGATAGTCAGTAGGATGTCATATTACTGAGACAGAGGGGGATGGCAGATAGTCAGTAGGATGTCATATTACTGAGACAGAGGGGGATGGCAGATAGTCAGTAGGATGTTATATTACTGAGACAGAGGGGGGAATGGCAGATAGTCAGTAGGATGTTATATTACTGAGACAGAGGGGGGAATGGCAGATAGTCAGTAGGATGTCATATTACTGAGACAGAGGGGGGAATGGCAGATAGTCAGTAGGATGTTATATTACTGAGACAGAGGGGGAATGGCAGATAGTCAGTAGGATGTTCATATTACTGAGACAGAGGGGGAATGGCAGATAGTCAGTAGGATGTTATATTACTGAGACAGAGGGGGGGATGGCAGATAGTCAGTAGGATGTCATATTACTGAGACAGAGGGGAATGGCAGATAGTCAGTAGGATGTTATATTACTGAGACAGAGGGGGGAATGGCAGATAGTCAGTAGGATGTTATATTACTGAGACAGAGGGGAATGCAGATAGTCAGTAGGATGTTATATTACTGAGACAGAGGGGGGAATGGCAGATAGTCAGTAGGATGTCATATTACTGAGACAGAGGGGGAATGGCAGATAGTCAGTAGGATGTTATATTACTGAGACAGAGGGGGGAATGGCAGATAGTCAGTAGGATGTTATATTACTGAGACAGAGGGGGAATGGCAGATAGTCAGTAGGATGTTATATTACTGAGACAGAGGGGGAATGGCAGATAGTCAGTAGGATGTTATATTACTGAGACAGAGGGGGAATGGCAGATAGTCAGTAGGATGTTATATTACTGAGACAGAGGGGGAATGGCAGATAGTCAGTAGGATGTCATATTACTGAGACAGAGGGATGGCAGATAGTCAGTAGGATGTTATATTACTGAGACAGAGGGGGGAATGGCAGATAGTCAGTAGGATGTTCATATTACTGAGACAGAGGGGAATGGAGATAGTCAGTAGGATGTTACATATTACTGAGACAGAGGGGAATGGCAGATAGTCAGTAGGATGTCATATTACTGAGACAGAGGGAATGGCAGATAGTCAGTAGGATTATTACATATTACTGAGACAGAGGGGAATGGCAGATAGTCAGTAGGATGTCATATTACTGAGACAGAGGGGGAATGGCAGATAGTCAGTAGGATGTTATATTACTGAGACAGAGGGCAATGAGATAGTCAGTAGGATATTCATATTACTGAGACAGAGAATGGCAGATAGTCAGTAGGATATTACATATTACTGAGACAGAGGGAATGGCAGATAGTCAGTAGGATGTTATATTACTGAGACAGAGGGCAATGGCAGATAGTCAGTAGGATGTTACATATTACTGAGACAGAGGGCAATGGTAGATAGTCATTAGGATGTTATATTACTGAGACAGAGGGGGAATGGCAGATAGTCAGTAGGATGTTATATTACTGAGACAGAGGGGAAATGGCAGATAGTCAGTAGGATGTTATATTACTGAGACAGAGGGGGGGTATGGCAAATAGTCAGTAGGATGAAATCATTATTACATATTACTGAGACAGAGGTATGAAATACACATTATTACAGCCTAGCCTACTGAGAATACAGATAGTCAGTAGGATGTTATATTACTGAGACAGATGGCAGATAGTCACAGGATTATTACATAGCCTACTGAGACAGAGGGGAATGAAATAGTCACAGGATTATTACATATTACTGAGACAGAGGGGAAATACAGATAGTTATTAGGAGCATATTACTGAGACAGAGGGGAATATAGATAGTCAGTAGGATGTTATATTACTGAGACAGAGGGCAGCATGATAGTCAGTGAGACAGAGGGGATGTTACATATTACTGAGACAGAGGGCATGGCAGAAGTCAGTAGGATTACATAGCCTACTGAGACAGAGGGCAGCATGAAATAGTCACATTATTACAGCCTAGCCTACTGAGACAGAGGGGGAATGAAATAGTCAGTAGGATGTACATATTACTGAGACAGAGGGCAGTATGAAATACACATTATTACATGTTATATTACTGAGACAGAGGGCAGAATGAGATAGTCAGTAGGATATTACATAGCCTACTGAGACAGAGGGCAGTATGCAGATACAGCCTAGTCAGTAGGATGTTACATATTACTGAGACAGAGGCAGTATTAAATACACACATTATGGCAGATAGTCAGTAGGATGTTATATTACTGAGACAGAGAATGGCAGATAGTCAGTAGGATGTTATATTACTGAGACAGAGGGGGATGGCAGATAGTCAGTAGGATGTTATATTACTGAGACAGAGGGCAATGGCAGATAGTCAGTACATTATTACATATTACTGAGACAGAGGGGGAATGCAAATAGTCAGTAGATTGTTACTGATATTACTGAGACAGAGGGCAGAATGGCAAATAGTCACAGGATGTTATATTACTGAGACAGAGGGCAGTATTAAATACACACATTATTACATATTACTGAGACAGAGGGCAGTATGAATAGTCACAGGATATTACAGCCTATTACTGAGACAGAGAGGGAATTAAATACACACATTATTACAGCCTAGCCTACTGGAGACAGAGGGCAGTATGAAATACACACATTATTACAGCCTAGCCTACTGAGACAGAGGGCAGTATGAAATACACACATTATTACAGCCTAGCCTACTGAGACAGAGGGCAGCATGAAATACACACATTATTACAGCCTAGCCTACTGAGACAGAGGGCAGTATGAAATACACACATTATTACAGCCTAGCCTACTGAGACAGAGGGCAGTATGAAATACACACATTATTACAGCCTAGCCTACTGAGACAGAGGGCAGCATGAAATACACACATTATTACAGCCTAGCCTACTGAGACAGAGGGCAGCATGAAATACACACATTATTACAGCCTAGCCTACTGAGACAGAGGGCAGCATGAAATACACACATTATTACAGCCTAGCCTACTGAGACAGAGGGCAGTATGAAATACACACATTATTA
>NW_026279760.1:0-4490 GCF_023373465.1 Oncorhynchus keta
GTCTCCGGAAGGTGGTGATGGACTCCGCTGTCCTGGCGTCGTGAGGGAGTGTGTTCCACCATTGGGGAGCCAGAGCAGCGAACAGTTTTGACTGGGCTGAGCGGGAACTGTACTTCCTCAGTGGTAGGGAGGCGGCAGGCCAGAGGTGGATGAACGCAGTGCCCTTTTTTGGGTGTAGGGCCTGATCAGAGCCTGGAGGTACTGAGGTGCCGTTCCCCTCACAGCTCCGTAGGCAAGCACCATGGTCTTGTAGCGGATGCGGCTTCAACTGGAAGCCAGTGGAGAGAGCGGAGGAGCGGGGGTGACGTGAGAGAACAGGAAGGTTGAACACCAGACGGGCTGCGGCGTTCTGGATGAGTTGTAGGGGTTTAATGGCACAGGCAGGAGCCCAGCCAACAGCGGTTGCAGTAATCCAGACGGGAGATGACAAGTGCCTGGATTAGGACCTGCGCCGCTTCCTGTGTGAGGCAGGGTCGTACTCTGCGGATGTTGTAGAGCATGAACCTACAGGAACGGGCCACCGCCTTGATGTTAGTTGAGAACGACAGGGTGTTGTCCAGGATCACGCCAAGGTTCTTAGCGCTCTGGGAGGAGGACACAATGGAGTTGTCAACCGTGATGGCGAGATCATGGAGCGGGCAGTCCTTCCCGGGAGGAAGAGCAGCTCCGTCTTGCCGAGGTTCAGCTTGAGGTGGTGATCCGTCATCCACACTGATATGTCTGCCAGACATGCAGAGATGCGATTCACCACCCTGGTCATCAGAAGGAGGAAAGGAGAAGATTAATTGTGTCGTCTGCATAGCAATGATAGGAGAGACCATGTGAGGTTATGACAGAGCCAAGTGACTTGGTGTATAGCGAGAATAGGAGAGGGCCTAGAACAGAGCCTGGGGACACCAGTGGTGAGAGCGCGTGGTGAGGAGACAGATTCTCGCCACGCCACCTGGTAGGAGCGACCTGTCAGGTAGGACGCAATCCAAGCGTGGGCCGCGAGGAGATGCCCAACTCGGAGAGGGTGGAGAGGAGGATCTGATGGTTCACAGTATCGAAGGCAGCCGATAGGTCTAGAAGGATGAGAGCAGAGGAGAGAGTTAGCTTTAGCGGTGCGGAGCGCCTCCGTGATACAGAGAAGAGCAGTCTCAGTTGAATGACTAGTCTTGAAACCTGACTGATTTGGATCAAGAAGGTCATTCTGAGAGAGATGGCGGGAGAGCTGGCCAAGGACGGCACGTTCAAGAGTTTTGGAGAGAAAAGAAAGAAGGATACTGGTCTGTAGTTGTTGACATCGGAGGGATCGAGTGTAGGTTTTTCAGAAGGGTGCAACTCTCGCTCTCTTGAAGACGGAAGGGGCGTAGCCAGCGGTCAGGGATGAGTTGATGAGCGAGGTGAGGTAAGGAGAAGGTCTCCGGAAATGGTCTGGAGAAGAGAGGAGGGATAGGGTCGAGCGGGCAGGTTGTTGGGCGGCCGGCCGTCACAAGACGCGAGATTTCATCTGGAGAGAGAGGAGAAAGAGGTCAGAACACCGGGTAAGGCAGTGTGAGCAGAACCAGCGGTGTCGTTTGACTTAGCAAGCGAGGATCGGATGTCGTCGACCTTCTTTTCAAAATGGTTGTGAAGTCATCTGCAGAGAGGGAGGAGAGGGAGGAGGATTCAGGAGGGAGGAGAAGGTGGCAAAGAGCTTCCTAGGGTTAGAGGCAGATGCTTGGAATTTAGAGTGGTAGAAAGTGGCTTTAGCAGCAGAGACAGAGGGAGAAAAATGTAGAGAGAGGAGGGAGCGAAAGGATGCCAGGTCCGCAGGAGGCGAGTTTTCCTCCATTTCCGCTCGGCTGCCCGGAGCCCTGTTCTGTGAGCTCGCAATGAGTCGTCGAGCCACGGAGGCGGGAGGGAGGACCGAGCCGGCCTGGAAGATAGGGGACATAGAGAGTCAAAGGATGCAGAAAGGGAGGAGAGGAGGGTTGAGGAGGCAGAATCAGGAGATAGGTTGGAGAAGGTTTGAGCAGAGGGAAGAGATGATAGGATGGAAGAGGAGAGAGTAGCGGGGGAGAGAGAGCGAAGGTTGGGACGGCGCGATACCATCCGAGTAGGGGCAGTGTGGGAAGTGTTGGATGAGAGCGAGAGGGAAAAGGATACAAGGTAGTGGTCGGAGACTTGGAGGGAGTTGCAATGAGGTTAGTGGAAGAACAGCATCTAGTAAAGATGAGGTCAGGCGTATTGCCTGCCTTGTGAGTAGGGGGGAAGGTGAGAGGGGTGAGGTCAAAGAGGAAAGGAGTGGAAGAAGGAGGCAGAGAGGAATGAGTCAAGGTAGACGTGGGGAGGTTAAAGTCGCCCAGAACTGTGAGAGGTGAGCCGTCCTCAGGAAAGGAGCTTATCAAGACATCAAGCTCATTGATGAACTCTCGAGGGGACCTGGAGGGCGATAAATGATAAGGATGTTAAGCTTGAAAAGGGCTGGTAACTGTGACAGCATGAAATTCAAGGAGCGATAGACAGATGGGTAAGGGAGAAGAAGAATGACCACTTGGGAGAGATGAGGATCCCGGTGCCACCACCCCGCTGACCAGAAGCTCTCGGGGTGTGCGAGAACACGTGGGCGGACGAAGAGAGCAGTAGGAGTAGCAGTGTTATCTGTGGTGATCCATGTTTCCGTCAGTGCCAAGAAGTCGAGGACTGGAGGAGGCATAGGCTGAGATGAACTCTGCCTTGTTGGCCACAGATCGGCAGTTCCCAGAGGCTACCGGAGACCTGGAACTCCCACGTGGGTCGTGCGCTGGGACCACCAGATTAGGGTGGCCGCGGCCACGCGGTGTGGAGCGTTTGTATGGTCTGTGCAGAGAGGAGATAACAGGGATAGACAGACACATAGTTGACAGGCTACAGAAGAGGCTACGCTAATGCAAGGAGATTGGAATGACAAGTGGACTACACGTCTCGAATGTTCAGAAAGTTAAGCTTACGTAGCAAGAATCTTGACTAAAATTATTAAAATGATACAGTACTGCTGAAGTAGGCTAGCTGGCAGTGGCTGCGTTGTTGACTTTGTAGACTAGCTGGCAGTGGCTGCGTTGTTGACACTACACTAATCAAGTCGTTCCGTTGAGTATAATAGTTTCTACAGTGCTGCTATTCGGGGGCTAGCTGGCTAGCTAGCAGTGTTGATTACGTTACGTTGCGTTAAAAGAACGACAATAGCTGGCTAGCTAACCTAGAAAATCGCTCACAATTATCTTTGATACACAGACGGCTATGTAGCTAGCTATGTAGCTAGCTACGATCAAACAAATCAAACCGTTGTGCTGTAATGAAATGAAATGAAAATGTGATACTACCTGTGGAGCGAAGAGGAATGCGACCGGGTTGTTGAGTGCGGAAGTTCTATTCAGTAGACGTTGGCTAGCTGTTGGCTAGCTAGCAGTGTCTCCTATGTTAAGGACGACAAATAGCTGGCTAGCTAACCTCGGTAAATGAAGATAATCACTCTAAGACTACACGCTCTAAACTACACAATTATCTTGGATACGAAGACAGCAAAGACAACTATGTAGCTAGCTAACACTACACTAATCAAATCGTTCAGTTGAGTGTAAAAGTTTCTACAGTGCTGCTATTCGGTAGACGGTGGACGTTTGCTAGCTGGCTAGCTGCTGGGCAGATAGCAGTGTAGACTATGTTAGGACGACGAAATACGAAGTTGCAATAGAAGTGCCGACTGTTTCACTTTGTTGTCCTCTTTCTTTTCCTTTTTCTTCTGTCCTTCTTTTGTCCTTATTTTGTCTTCCTTTCTTCTGTTAACTAGATATTTTTGTTTGTTATTCTTTGTAAGCTAGCTAGCTTCTTCCAGGAGAGTCCCTAGCAACTGCTTAGCAACAAGTAAACAATTCTGCTAGCAATTCAGCTAGCTAAGATAACTGTACAATTTTATGAAAAATAGTTAATTTTTCAAAAGCCTGTCTTTTTTGGTTTGTTCCTTGTTTTGTCTTCTATTGAGTCTTGCAGTTTTCTCTTGATTTTTTCGATGTACTTCACTCTAAAAAACCATTTAAATCTCAATATATACAGGAGCTCATTTTTCAGCAGCTGCTCAATTTAGAACTCCGAAACACTGTATGTATATAAACACCTAATGGCCATGTGACATCGCAAACACAGGCATAGTTGTCATTATGGGTGCGTTCTACCATTCTCCTGAGTGCCAGAGTGCACTCAGAAATCAGCTCTGGGCTGTAAGTAAATTCATAAGCGTTATCAAGTTCATAATTCAGAGTGTTTAGCTCGGAGCATTCAGAGCGCACACTGGATGAGGACTAGGGTTGATCCGAGCGTTCAGACCTCACAACAGCAGTCAAGCACCCAAGGTAACTGGCTAAAGTTGGCTACCTTGCTAGCTACTTCCAGACATAAATGAGAAAACACCTCACTAGCCATTTTTCTCACCCTAGCAGAGCTGGTTAGTCTTTCATGTCATCTAGAACGTTGGTGACTATAACTGTGCT
>NW_026279761.1:0-4161 GCF_023373465.1 Oncorhynchus keta
CTCGATCTACTATTTCTATAATATAATGACAGACCAGCGAGATCTACTGTCTCTATTATATTATGACAGACCAGCTAGATCTACTGTCTCTATTATATTATGACAGACCAGCTAGATATTCTGTCTCTATTATAATATGACAGACCATCTACATCTACTGTCTCTATTATATTATGACAGACCAGCTAGATATTCTGTCTGTATTATAATATGACAGACCATCTAGATCTACTGTTTCTATTATATTATGACAGACCAGCTAGATCTACTGTTTCTATTATATTATGACAGACCAGCTAGATCTACTACCTCTATTATTTTATAATAGACCACCTAGATCTACTGTCTCTATTATATTATGACAGACCAGCTAGATCTACTGTCTCTATTATATTATGACAGACCAGCTAGATATTCTGTCTCTATTATAATATGACAGACCATCTAGATATACTGTCTCTATTATATTATGACAGACCAGCTAGATATTCTGTCTGTATTATAATATGACAGACCATCTAGATCTACTGTCTCATTTATATTATGACAGACCAGCTAGATCTACTGTCTCTATTGTATTATGACATACCAGCTAGATATACTTTCTCTATTATATTATGACAGACCAGCTAGATCTATTGTCTCTATTATATTACGACAGACCAGCTAGATCTACTGTCTCTATTATATTATGACAGACCAGCTAGATATACTGTCTCTATTATATTATGACAGACCAGCTAGATATACTGTCTCTATTATATTATGACAGACCAGCTAGATATACTGTCTCTATTATATTATGACAGACCAGCTAGATCTACTGTCTCAATTATAACATGACAGACCAGCTCGATCTACTGTCTCTGTTATATTATGACAGACCAGCTAGATCTAATGTCTCTATTATATTATGACAGACCAGCTAGATCTACTGTCTCTATTATATTATTACAGACCGGCTAGATCTACTGTTTATATTATATTATGACAGACCAGCTAGATCTACTGTCTCTATTATATTATTACAGACCGGCTAGATCTAATGTCACTATTATATTATGACAGACCAGCTAGATCTAATGTCTCTATTATATTATGACAGACCAGCTGGATCTACTGTCTCTATTACAATATGACAGACCAGCTAGATCTACTCTATTTTTTATATTACAGACCAGCGAGATCTACTGTTTCTATTATATTATGACAGACCAGCTAGATCTACTGTCTCTATTATATTATGACAGACCAGCTAGATATTCTGTCTGTATTATAATGTGACAGACCAGCTAGATCTACTGTTTCTATTATATTATGACAGACCAGCTAGATCTACTGTTTCTATTATAATATGACAGACCAGCTAGATCTACTGTATTTTTTATAATATTACAGACCAGCTAGATCTACTGTTTCTATTATATTATGACAGACCAGCTAGATCTACTATTTCTATAATATAATGACAGACCAGCGACATCTACTGTCTCTATTATATTATGACAGACCAGCGAGATCTACTATTTCTATAATATTATGACAGACCAGCTAGATCTACTGTCTCTATTATATTATGACAGACCAGCTAGATATACTGTCTCTATTATATTATGACAGACCAGCTAGATATACTGTCTCTATTATATTATGACAGACCAGCTAGATCTACTGTCTCTTTTATATTATGACAGACCAGCTAGATCTACTGTCTCTATTGTATTATGACATACCAACTAGATCTACTGTCTCTATTATATTATTACAGACCAGCTAGATCTACTGTCTCTATTATATTATGACAGATCGGCTCGATCTAATGTCTCTATTATATTATGACAGACCAGATAGATCTACTGTCTCTTTTAAATTATGACAGACCAGCTAGATCTACTGTCTCTATTGTATTATGACAGACCAGCTAGATATACTGTCTCTATTGTATTATGACAGACCAGCTAGAACTACTGTCTCTATTCTATTATGACATACCAGCTAGATATACTGTCTCTATTATATTATGACAGACCAGCTAGATCTACTGTCTCATTTTATATTATGACAGACCAGCTAGATCTACTGTCTCTATTGTATTATGACATACCAGCTAGATATACTTTCTCTATTATATTATGACAGACCAGCTAGATCTACTGTCTCTATTATATTACTGACAGACCAGCTAGATCTACTGTCTCTATTATATTATGACAGACCAGCTAGATATACTGTCTCTATTATATTATGACAGACCAGCTAGATATACTGTCTCTATTATATTATGACAGACCAGCTAGATATACTGTCTCTATTATATTATGACAGACCAGCTAGATCTACTGTCTCAATTATAACATGACAGACCAGCTCGATCTACTGTCTCTGTTATATTATGACAGACCAGCTAGATCTAATGTCTCTATTATATTATGACAGACCAGCTAGACCTACTGTCTCTATTATATTATTACAGACCAGCTAGATCTACTGTCTCTATTATATTATGACAGACCGGCTAGATCTAATGTCTCTATTATATTATGACAGACCAGCTGGATCTACTGTCTCTATTGTATCATGACAGACCGGCTAGAACTACTGTCTCTATTGTATTATGACAGACCGGCTAGAACTACTGTCTCTATTGTATTATGACAGACCAGCTAGATCTAATGTCTCTATTATATTATGACAGACCAGCTAGATCTACTGTCTCTATTACAATATGACAGACCAGCTAGATCTACTCTATGTTTTATATTACAGACCAGCGAGATATACTGTTTCTATTATATTATGACAGACCAGCTAGATCTACTGTCTCTATTATATTATGACAGACCAGCTAGATATTCTGTCTGTATTATAATATTACAGACCAGCTAGATCTACTGTCTCTATTATAATGTGACAGACCAGCTAGATCTACTGTTTCTATTATATTATGACAGACCAGCTAGATATTCTGTCTCTATTATAATATGACAGACCAGCTAGATCTACTGTATTTTTTATAATATTACAGACCAGCTAGATCTACTGTTTCTATTATATTATGACAGACCAGCTAGATCTACTATTTCTATAATATAATGACAGACCAGCGACATCTACTGTCTCTATTATATTATGACAGACCAGCGAGATCTACTGTCTCTATTATATTATGACAGACCAGCTAGATATTCTGTCTGTATTATAATATGACAGACCATCTAGATCTACTGTTTCTATTATATTATGACAGACCAGCTAGATCTACTATTTCTATTATATAATGACAGACCAGCTAGATCTACTATCTCTATTATTTTATAATAGACCACCTAGATCTACTGTCTCTATTATATTATGACAGACCAGCTAGATCTACTGTCTCTATTATATTATGACAGACCAGCTAGATATTCTGTCTCTATTATAATATGACAGACCATCTAGATCTACTGTCTCTATTATATTATGACAGACCAGCTAGATATTCTGTCTGTATTATAATATGACAGACCATCTAGATCTACTGTTTCTATTATATTATGACAGACCAGCTAGATCTACTACCTCTATAATTTTATAATAGACCACCTAGATCTACTGTCTCTATTATATTATGACAGACCATCTAGATATACCGTCTCTATTATATTATGACAGACCAGCTAGATCTACTGTCTCTATTATAATATGACAGACCATCTAGATCTACTGTCTCTATTATATTATGACAGACCAGCTAGATATTCTGTCTGTATTATAATATGACAGACCATCTAGATCTACTGTTTCTATTATATTATGACAGACCAGCTAGATCTACTACCTCTATTATTTTATAATAGACCACCTAGATCTACTGTCTCTATTATATTATGACAGACCAGCTAGATCTACTGTCTCTATTATATTATGACAGACCAGCTAGATATTCTGTCTCTATTATAATATGACAGACCACCTAGATCTACTGTCTCTATTATATTATGACAGACCAGCTAGATCTACTGTCTCTATTATATTATGACAGACCAGCTAGATATACTGTCTCTATTATATTATGACAGACCAGCTAGATATACTGTCTCTATTATATTATGACAGACCAGCTAGATCTACTGTCTCTTTTATATTATGACAGACCAGCTAGATCTACTGTCTCTATTG
>NW_026279762.1:0-6718 GCF_023373465.1 Oncorhynchus keta
AACCACAGGGCAAGCTCCCAGATATTCAAGACACTCATACCAGGCGGTGTCTGAGGAAAGACCCAAGAAATCTCAAACAACACCAGTCACCCCAGCCATGGACTGTTCTTCTGCTTCCGTCCAGTAGGCGGTACCGGAGAATCGGGTCTCAAAACAACAGGCTCGAGACAGCTTCTTTCCCCAAGCAATAACCCAGCAAACAACATTGGTTCTGTGAAAGTTCCCAGAACATTTGTTAGGTTGCGGCAAATGTTCTCATAACAAAAAAACTGTCCGGTTGTCCTGGTGATTGTATACAGTGGGGCAAAAAAGTATTTAGTCAGTCACTAATTGTGCATGTTCTCCCACTTAAAAATATGAGAGAGGCCTATAATTTTCATCATAGGTACACTTCAACTATGACAGACAAAATGAGAGAGAAAAAAATCCAGAAATCACATGGTAGGATTTGTAATGAATTTATTTGCATATTATGGTGGAAAAAAGTATTTGGTCAATAACAAAAGTTTATCTCAATACTTTGTTATACACCCTTTGTTGGCAATGACAGAGGTCAAACGTTTTCTGTCAGTCTTCACAAGGTTTTCACACACTGTTGCTGGTATTTTGGCCCATTCCTCCATGCAGATCTCCTCTAGAGCAGTGATGTTTTGGGGCTGTTGCTGGGCAACACGGACTTTCAACTCCCTCCAAAGATTTTCTATGGGGTTGAGATCTGGAGACTGGCTAGGCCACTCCAGGACCTTGAAATGCTTCTTACGAAGCCACTCCTTCGTTGCCGTGGTGTGTTTGGGATCATTGTCATGCTGAAAGACCCAGCCACGTTTCATCTTCAATGCCCTTGCTGATGGAAGCAGGTTTTCACTCAAAATCTCACGATACATGGCCCCATTCATTCTTTCCTTTACACGGATCAGTCGTCCTGGTCCCTTTGCAGAAAAACAGCCCCAAAGCATGATGTTTCCACCCCCATGCTTCACAGTAGGTATGGTGTTCTTTGGATGCAACTCAGCAGTCCTTGTTCTCCAAACACGACGAGTTGAGTTTTTACCAAAAAGTTATATTTTGTCAGACCATATGCCATTCTCCCAATCTTCTTCTGGATCATCCAAATACTCTCCAGCAAACTTCAGATGGGCCTGGACATGTAGTGGCTTACGCAGGGGGACACGTCTGGCACTGCAGGATTTGAGTCCTGGCGGCGTAGTGTGTTACTGATGGTAGGCTTTGTTACTTTGGTCCCAGCTCTCTGGAGGTCATTCACTCGGCCCCCCGTGTGGTGATTTTTGCTCACCGTTCTTGTGATCATTTTGACCCCACGGGGTGAGATCTTGCGTGTAGCCCCAGATCGAGGGAGATTATCAGTGGTCTTCTATGTCTTGTATGTCTTGCATTTCCTAATAATTGCTCCCACAATTGATTTCTTCAAACCAAGCTGCTTACCAATTGCAGATTCAGTCTTCCCAGCCTGGTGCAGGTCTACAATTTTGTTTCTGGTGTCCTTTGACAGCTCTTTGGTCTTGGCCATAGTGGAGTTTGGAGTGTGACTGTTTGAGGTTGTGGACAGGTGTCTTTTATACTGATAACAAGTTCAAACGGGTGCCATTAATACAGGTAACGAGTGGAGGACAGAGGATCCTCTTAAAGAAGAAGTTACAGGTCTGTGAGAGAAATCTTGCTTGTTTGTTGGTGACCAAATACTTATTTTCCAACATAATTTGAAAATAAATTCATTAAAAAATCCTACAATGCGATTTTTGGATTTTTTTGTCCGCCATAGTTGAAGTGTACCTATGATGAATATTACAGTCCTCTCATCTTTTAAGTGGGAGAACTTGCACAATTGGTGGCTGACTAAATACCCACACATTCACACACCTAGACTGACACCCTGCACACACACGCATACACATATATACACATGCACACACACACTTACTGACGTCACACACTTACACCCACACACACATTTACCACCATGCACCCACCACTCACCTCGCTGCTGCTATATTGATTATTATTGACTATTATTATTATCATTATTTATCCTGTTTACATGTCCTGTACATATCTTCCTCAACTACTCCAGTACCCTTGCACACTGTAATTATGGCACTGAGCCTGTATATAGCTTGCATTCTTGGGACTTTTTTCCTATGTGTACTTCTTGTGTTCTTGTGTGTATTTCATACTTTTTTATTATTACTTTACATAATTTCCCTTATATTATTTCCTTGAATAGTGAATTTTTAGGAAAGAGCTCACAAATAAGCATTTCATTGTACTTTTCAAACCTGTTGTATCCTGTGCAAGTGATAAATGAACGTTGAACGTTGAAACTATACTAAACACTAGTATTTACTCTAGTGTTTTTGCATACATGACTAGTACAGACCTTTTAGATAGGCCCATGTTTCTGCTTATAAATTCAGACATTTTGGTAGGCCATTTGTTAGTCAACTTGTCTATCATTTTCTTTTTGTCGTTACTTGTTGCCCTAGAATACTGGATAAACCTTTGCTCACCAGAATAATGTGATAAATCAATAAACGGAATGCTTCAGCAGTTATTTTATTGGCGGTGAGGAATAAACAGGTGGCTAATACTTACAATATTTACAAAAATAACAAACCGGTCAAGAGCAACAAAGAACATAAACTGAATCAAATATGAGCTCATTCTAAAGAAAACCCATTCTTCAATCATGCCTGAAAAACCTGGGCATGCCAACCTGTTCCCTGTCTGTCTCCCTATAAAAAAAACAAAGAATTACAGGGTTTAAATAGGACTCCCCATCATGCAACAGCCAATGAGAATCAGTTTCACATCAGGATATTCAATTAACATTACAATGCACAAATCGATGTATACCAGCACACATCTCAATAAATGTGCCAACCCACATAATATAAAATCAATTCATGTGCGTTTTGTAAACAGTGTCTGGTTATTATAATCCTGAAATACTTTAGATTGTCTGATTGAGGACATACAGTATAGTACAATCGTCACACTCTACACATGATTGAGGGATACTACAGTGTGGAGTGTAGTATACTATATAATTCTATAGTAAGTACTATAGTTATAGTAAACTCTAGTATTTTTCTTGTGGGTAGGGTTGAAGTTAGGGGAACTATGTACAATTCCCACACACCAACCTACTCATCCGCCCATCCTCCCACCCACCTGAAGCCCATCATCCGCCCAAATACATCCACCCACCAGCCTCCACCAGGGATGCCCATAAACATATGGAACAGGCTTCAGACAACAAAATACGTTCTGAATTGATCAGTGGTTCCCTTTATAGTTATTTTGTTACAGGTATCCGCATGGGTAAACAAGCCAACTCCAGGCTACAATATAGTTGTTGCTTGTTGCTATATATTTCGGTACTAATCAGTATGGATTGCATATTCTCTACATCTCTATGGTTCTGATTATGTTGATTGGCCAATTTAAGAATCCTGACACATCAGTTTAACACCTAATGTTCATAACTTTCAACATAGTTGGAAATGGCATTGTCTGGGGCTGTCTGGTATCTTCATATCTTAATGTAAAATGCAATGCAAATGTCTGTGGTAACGTCATGTCTGTCAGTTTTGGGAGCTGAATGCCCAGTGATTCGACAGTGATTAATTCCCAGAGCATTTATTTTCCAACTGATTCAATCCCTGTCGTCCTCTGTCTGCCCCTCCACCCCGCCCCCGTCCGCCCGTCTGTCTGACTCTACTAGTAATAAAGGCCTCAGCCCTCTGATAAACCCCTTATGGAAGAAAATCCCAACTGATTATTAGTTCAGCAGAGCAGGTTAAACATTGTATTCAAGTCAGATGAAATACGAGTTTTAGAGTGAATTGTTTTTCTGGCTTCTTAATCGTGATGGACAGGACTGAGCTTTGGAAACTACGTGTATGGTGTTCTTGTAGGAAGATACACTAGCTGTGCAGCAAAGGGCAAGGAGGATTTGGGAATACTGTAGAATAGTGTCTGTTTGTTTTTTGTTTGTCCATAATAGTAGTATTACCTCATGACAATTATTGTCTCATTTGTTATGTCACTGTAAGCTTTAATAGCACTAATGGGTTATTGGTAATAGTCTGGATGGCCAGCTGTCATCTTCTGTATGTACAGTAATATAGTGGTCTTGTACTGCCACGTCTGAAAATAGTATTCATGTCAAATGATTTATTATGCTATAATTCAACCCTACTGTTTTTATGTTTGTTTGCTGACCATATTGGATGAAGGATGTGAGGGCTAGAATGTCATTGTTTTGACATAAAGAGATAAATCCTTATTATTGATGATGCCTCTGTGTGTTAATGATCTGATCCTTTGATTGTGCCTCCACATTTTCATGCAAGATAAATGAAAGCTAAAACACAGAGACCTATAAGGTTCATGAGTGCAGGCAGGCACGTCATTTCTTTGAGGCTGTACCCTGCTGCACACATAAGATCAGGAACTGTTGGCCAAGCTATGTTACTTCCTGAGACTATTTCAGCCTTGCGCGTTCGTGTATGTGTGTTTAGATATGGATACAGTAAAAGAAAGGAGCACTCAGTCTGCTCCACTGTTTCTACTCGAGGAGGAGGGAGGTGGATTAGTATAAGTCTCTTGTCCAAAAGAAGGGAAGGTAGAGTACAGTGCAGTAAGCCTCACATGGCAGATTGTCATATGCGAAATTATTGGCACCATTGATAAAGATGAGCAGAAAATACTGTATAAAATCAATACTGAGCTATTGTAATGAATTTCCTCCTCTTCTTCCGAAGAGGAGGCGAAACGGATCAGAGGACCAATACGCGGAGTGGTAATTGTCCATGGTTCTTTTTAATGCGTTAAGGTACACATGAACAACTGACTACAAAAAACACCGCTGGCTACGTCCCTTCCGTCTTCAAGAGAGCGAGAGTTGCACCCCTTCTGAAAAAACCTACACTCGATCCCTCCGATGTCAACAACTACAGACCAGTATCCCTTCTTTCTTTTCTCTCCAAAACTCTTGAACGTGCCGTCCTTGGCCAGCTCTCCCGCTATCTCTCTCTGAATTACCTTCTTGATTCAAATCAGTCAGGTTTCAAGACTAGTCATTCAACTGAGACTGCTCTTCTCTGTATCACGGAGGCGCTCCGCACCGCTAAAGCTAACTCTCTCTCCTCTGCTCTCATCCTTGTAGACCTATCGGCTGCCTTCGATACTGTGAACCATCAGATCCTCCTCTCCACCTCTCCGAGTTGGGCATCTCCGGCGCGGCCCACGCTTGGAGTTGCGTCCTACCTGACAGGTCGCTCCTACCAGGTGGCGTGGCGAGAATCTGTCTCTCACCACGCGCTCTCACCACTGGTGTCCCCCAGGGCTCTGTTCTAGGCCCTCTCCTATTCTCGCTATACACCAAGTCACTTGGCTCTGTCATAACCTCACATGGTCTCTCTTATCATTGCTATGCAGACGACACACAATTAATCTTCTCCTTTCCCCTTCTGACCAGGTGGCGAATCGCATCTCTGCATGTCTGGCAGACATATCAGTGTGGATGATTGGATCACCACCTCAGCTGAACCTCGGCAAGACGGAGCTGCTCTTCCTCCCGAGGGAAGGACTGCCCGTTCCATGATCTCGCCATCACGGTTGACAACTCCATTGTGTCCTCCTCCCAGAGCGCCAAGAACCTTGGCGTGATCCTGGACAACACCCTGTCGTTCTCAACTAACATCAAGGCGGTGGCCCGTTCCTGTAGGTTCATGCTCTACAACATCCCATGACTACGACCCTGCCTCACACAGGAAGCGGCGCAGGTCTAATCCAGGCACTTGTCATCTCCCGTCTGGATTACTGCAACTCGCTGTTGGCTGGGCTCCCTGCCTGTGCCATTAAACCCCTACAACTCATCCCAGACGCCGCAGCCCGTCTGGTGTTCAACCTTCCCAAGTTCTCTCACGTCACCGCTCCGCCGCTCTCTCCACTGGCTTCCAGTTGAAGCTCGCATCCGCTACAAGACCATGGTGCTTGCCTGCGGAGCTGTGAGGGAACGGCACCTCAGTACCTCCAGGCTCTGATCAGGCCCTACACCCAAACAAGGGCACTGCGTTCATCCACCTCTGGCCTGCTCGCCTCCCTACCACTGAGAAGTACAGTTCCCGCTCAGCCCAGTCAAAACTGTTCGCTGCTCTGGCCCCCAATGGTGGAACAAACTCCCTCACGACGCCAGGACAGCGGAGTCAATCACCACCTTCCGGAGACCTGAAACCCCACCTCTTTTAAGGAATACCTAGGATAGGATAAGTAATCCTTCTCACCCCCCCCTTTAAGATTTCGATGCACTATTGTAAAGTGACTGTTCTACTGGATGTCATGAGTGAATGCACCAATTTGTAAGTGGCTCTGGATAAGGCGTCTGCTAATCAAACTTAGAAATGTAAATGTAAATGTAACAAGAAATGTGAAAGGCTCAAAACAGTCCTATCTGGTGCAAAGACAGAGACAGGAACAATCACCCACAAACACACAGTGAAACCCAGGCTACCTAAGTATGATTCTCAATCAGAGACAACTAATGATACCTGCCTCTGATTGAGAACCATACTAGGCCGAAAACATAGAAATTCCCAAAACCTAGAAAAACAAACATAGACTGCCCACCCAACTCACGCCCTGACCATACTAACTAAATACAAAACACAGGAAATAAAGGTCAGAACGTGACATC
>NW_026279763.1:0-11810 GCF_023373465.1 Oncorhynchus keta
ACCTGATATGGTTCTCAATCAGAGGCAGGTGTTAGTCATTGTCTCTGGTTGGGAACCATATTTCGGTAGCCTGTTTTGTGTTGGGTTTTGTGGGTGATTGTTCCTGTCTCTGTGTTTTGCACCACATAGGGCTGTTTTTGGTTTTCCACGTGTATTGTTTTGTAGTGTCTCATGTTTATCCGTTTTATTAAACATGAGTCAATATAACCACGCTGAGTTTTGGTCCTCCTCTACTTCACCACAGGAAAACCCTGACAGAATCACCCACCAACCAAGGACCAAGCGGCATGGTAACGGGCAACGGCAAAAAGCAGCAGCAGGAGAAGGAACAGAGGCAGCAGCAACAGGAGCAGCAGCAGTGGGAGATGCTGCACTATTTGGATAAATGGACTTGGGAGGAGATCCTTGATGGAAAAGGACCCTGGGCAGAGCCATGGATGGAATTGGAGCTGTCGGCGAAGTGCTGAGTCTGAGAATGTGGAGGATGTATTGGACAGAGTAGAAAGAAAGCTGTTGGTTTGGCATAGTATGAACGGCATACCAGTGCCAGCACCACGCATCAGGCCTACAGTGCATCCCGCCTGTCCAGCGCTGCCGGAGCCTTCCTCCTCTCCAGCGCAGCCAGAGTCTCCCGCCTGTCCGGCGCTGTCAGAGCTACCGCCCCTCATTCCAGAGGCGCCAGAGCCCCTCATTCCAGAGGCACCAGTGCTCCTCAGTCCAGCGCTACCAGAGCCTTTTTCTCCAGTCTGCCAAGAGCCGCCAGTGCCGCCAGTCTGCCCAGCGCCCGTCTGAGCTACCAGTCTGCCCAGCGCCATCTGAGCTACCAGTCTGCCCAGCACCGCCAGTCTGCCCAGCGCCGCCAGTGCCGCCCGTCTGCCCAGCGCCGTCTGAGCTACCCAGTCTGCCCAGCGCCGCCAGTCTGCCCAGCGTCGCAAGTGCTGCCAGTCTGCCCAGCGCCGCCAGTCTGCCAGGATCCGCCAGTCTGCCAGGTTCCGCCAGTCAGCCAGGATCAGTTAGATCCGCCATTCAGCCAGGATCCGCCAGAAGTGCCAGGATCCGCCAGTCGGCCAGGATCTGCCAGTCAGCCAGGATCAGTTAGATCCGCCAGTCTGCCAGGATCCGCCAGTCTGCCAGGATCCACCAGTCTGCCAGGATCCGCCAGTCAGCCAGGATCCACCAGAACTGCCAGTCGGCCAGGATCTGCCAGTCAGCCAGGATCTGCCAGTCGGCCAGGATCAGTTAGATCCGCCATTTAGCCAGGATCCGCCAGTCTGCCAGGATCTGCCAGATCTGCCAGTCGGGCCAGGATCTGCCAGGATCTGCCAGTCGGCCAGGATCTGCCAGTCAGCCAGGATCCGCCAGTCTGCCAGGATCAGTTAGATCCGCCATTCAGCCAGGATCCGCCAGTGTGCCAAGATCCGCCAGAACTGCCAGTCTGCCAGGATCCGCCAGTCAGTCAGGATCCGCCAGTCAGCCAGGATCCGCCAGTCAGCCAGGATCCGCCAGAACTGCCAGTCAGCCAGGATCTGCCAGTCAGCCAGGATCTGCCAGTCAGCCAGGATCTGCCAGAACTGCCAGTCGGCCAGGATCTGCCAGTCAGCCAGGATCCGCCAGTCGGCCAGGATCTGCCAGTCAGCCAGGATCAGTTAGATCCGCCATTCAGCCAGGATCCGCCAGAAGTGCCAGTCAGCCAGGATCTGCCAGTCGGCCAGGATCTGCCAGTCGGCCAGGATCAGTTAGATCCGCCGTTCAGCCAGGATCCGCCAGTCAGCCAGGATCTGCCAGTCAGCCAGGATCTGCCAGTCAGCCAGGATCTGCCAGAACCACCAGCCAGCCAGGATCTGGTAGATCCATCAACCTGCCTGAGCTTCCTCTCACTCCTGAGCTTCCTCTCACTCCCGAGCTTCCCTCGGTCCCGAGCTTCCCCTCGGTCCAGTGGGGCCCATTGTTAGGTTTCCTAGGCCAAGGTTAGCGGCGAGGGTCGCCACCAAGGGACACTAAGGAGGTGGACTAAGCACAATTATGGGAGTGGTCCACGTCCAGCTGCAGAGCGCCACCTTCCGGAGAGATGCCTCCACCTAGACCTCTCCTATAGGGAAGTCAGGTTGTGCGTCTGAGTCCGCACCTTGGGGGAATTTGGTCACGGCCTGTCCATCGTCGTATGTGTTTTCCTTGTTGTGTTACCAGACTGAGCTGCGGGCATTCTAAGGCTGTGTGGTCTTGGTCGATTCATTTCTATGTTTGGCCTGATATGGTCCTAATCAGAGGCAGTGGTGGTTGGCTGCTGTCTCTTTATTAAACCATATTTAGGTAGCCCACTTTGTGTTGTCGGGTGGGCATTTTTGTCTCTGTCTCCTGTGTTCAAAATCAGATAGGGCTGTTTTTGGTTTTCCACGTGTATTGTTTTGTAGTGTTCATGTTTATCCTGTTTTTATTAAACATGAGTCAATATAACACGCTGCGTTTGGTCCTCCTCTACTTCACCACAGGAAACCCTGACACCAGGTAAGTCAAGCTAGCAATAAAAACAGATATCAAAATAACAGATAAAGACCCTTACTGCACATGGGGACTGTGAAAAAACAAAGCCATTTTACATATCTTGTATTGTAGTTTATTACACCTAGATATTATAGTGTATGTACTCATATGTAGGCTGTGTGTGACATTTTAAATGTCATGTGGACCCCAGGAAGAGTAGCTGATGCTTTTGCATTGGCTAATAGGGTCCTAATAAATACCATACCAGCCATGGAATTTACAATTGCACACAAGGTACAACTGAAATTTGACTTACACTTTTAATAAACCTCTGAATCAGAAGAGGACTACCACATTGGGTCTGCTGCTCAAGCGCAGAATTACAGATTTTTTACCTTGTCGCCTCCGGGATTTGAACTGGAAACCTTTCGGTTATTGGAGCAATGCTCTAACAACTAGGCCACCTGAAACACACTGTAGTAATTGAAACAGTCTAGAGACCAGTGTCGTGCCAATCATCCAACCAGCTAATCAATAGACACTAGCCTACAGCAGCTTTCTGTTACTGTTATCACTCCACAGCCGGTAGTCATTTAGCTGTGTTAAACTGTTCTACTCATCACTCAAGAGTCTTTACATGCACTGCTTGGTTCAACAATATTATATTGTTGCAATACATTGACATTTAATAGATTGTTGCAGTAAACAACAATCGTAAATTATTGACATAGACTTCATAGATTTATTTTTCTGCCCCCATCTCCCCCTGCCTTAAATTGCCAAAGGGCAATTTTGCTGAATCACTTATGATTGGATCAAGGTATTGGCAGTCTTCACATTAAAGCCATTGAAATGCATTGTTGTTGAGCCATGGTGCATTCTTCTACTCTCAGTTCCAATCATTGGCCTTCTAGAGGCAGGGACAGACTCTGTCTTTCTATGTCACCAAGCCCATTCATACCCTGACCCCTGACCTGGCCTGTTGTAGGGTCGGAGGACACCGTGCAGTCAGACAGGATCAATACTCTCAATGGGGTCACATCCCCTGTAGTGACAATTACCCTCTACCCCTAACCCTGTAAAATACACATGATATATTTATTCATCCACACACTGTGATCCAGCTGCCACGACACATGAACTACTAACGTGAATAAACTGTCAATTGGAGGAAGATGGAGGAACTTTCCGAAGGCTGTAAAATAGAGAAGTATTGAGTGTCCCCTGTCTGTCTGTCAATCATTTGGCCTGAGGCTCCGAGCTGATAACCACTTCAGGTAGATGGCATAAAAGCCCCACCCTCTATTGTAATTAGCATATAGGCTCCTCCCTCCAATTATATGTCCATCAGAAACACACACGAGGAGGTCTAAACCAATCAACTGAAAATCCACGGAAATAAATTCTGTATTCATATCAATTCTAATATTATCTGAAAAACTGCCAAAACAAATATCACAATACTGAAAAAAGATATATGAATTATTTTCCAACCGAGGCAAATGTAGAGCGGAACAACATGATGAAAGCAGATGGTATTACACATTATGATATCATCAGCATGATCAGTGAATGGAGCATCATTTAGACTTAGGCTGTTTGCAGACACAGTCATGAAACTGCCCTGTTACATATTCATACACTCAGACAGAGATTTACAGAGCCAACAAATATATTCTCTCTCTATCTTCCGTTCTTTCATTTGGTGTATTCCCAGAGGACTGTTGGGTTGCACCTCCTCCCTCCCTCCCTCCTCCCTCCCCAGGTGGGCAGCAGTAAGTTGTTTGTGCTGTCAGGGCCTGTTGTCTTGGTAAATGGGGAGTTAAACAGATATATCAAGCGTAAACTCTAAAAGTGTCCCCAGTGAGGCCCTGAGGGGTGTTGTTTTAAATCAACTACTTATCAATTGAGCAGCGGAGAGCGGATCCTATGATAAATTCCTAGAAATTACATATATTCTGTTCCTCTGCCCCCCCCATCCAGTGCACTTTGTTCTTTATTCTGTTTCCTTTCTTCTCTTTAAACTCTACCTTTAATGTCATCCCTTAGAGTCCTCTATGAACAGCAGGCAGCCTGTAGGAGAAACAATGCCAGATTGTAGAATTGTAGAATTCTGTATGTGGGCAACACACAATCTCCTAGAACCTTCCCGGTCTCCACTCGACCCCTCTCTCCAGTCCAGCACAGCCAGCCTCAACAGTGTAATTCTGGAGTTGATTATCTCATTGTTTTCTGTAAATACATGCTTAGATTTAATTAATAGGTGCTCTATTGTTGATTTGGATAATCTCTTCCATGAAGCCTGATAATAAAAGGCCAATTTACTGGATATCTGTGAAACCTTGTTCTGTGTATCACCCACTCGATTACTCTCTGTGGGATTACTTTAACTCTTAGTGTTAGTGCTCTACTCTCTGTGGTATAACTTTAACTCTTAGTGTTAGTGCTCTACTCTCTGTGGTATTACTTTAACTCTTAGTGTTAGTGCTCTACTCTCTGTGGTATTACTTTAACTCTTAGTGTTAGTGCTCTACTCTCTGTGGTATTACTTTAACTCTTAGTGTTAGTGCTCTACTCTCTGTGGTATTACTTTAACTCTTAGTGTTAGTGCTCTACTCTCTGTGGGATTACTTTAACTCTTAGTGTTAGTGCTCTACTCTCTGTGGGATTACTTTAACTCTTAGTGTTAGTGCTCTACTCTCTGTGGGATTACTTTAACTCTTAGTGTTAGTGCTCTACTCTCTGTGGGATTACTTTAACTCTTAGTGTTAGTGCTCTACTCTCTGTGGGATTACTTTAACTCTTAGTGTTAGTGCTCTACTCTCTGTGGTATTACTTTAACTCTTAGTGTTAGTGCTCTACTCTCTGTGGTATTACTTTAACTCTTAGTGTTAGTGCTCTACTCTCTGTGGTATTACTTTAACTCTTAGTGTTAGTGCTCTACTCTCTGTGGTATTACTTTAACTCTTAGTGTTAGTGCTCTACTCTCTGTGGGATTACTTTAACTCTTAGTGTTAGTGCTCAACTCTCTGTGGGATTACTTTAACTCTGCCGCCCCACCCCAACCCACATGAAATAGCCTATTTGAGGCAGTTGAGGAGAGGGCAGGACCACATCAATGGCCAAAGTGAAATGGAGACAGTAGATACAGCTGGTCTGTTTTAATATAATAAAGACAGTAGATCTAGCTGGTCTGTCATAATATAATATAGACAGTAGATCTAGCTGGTCGGTCATAATATAATATAGACAGTAGATCTAGCTGGTCTGTCATAATATAATATAGACAGTAGATCTAGCTGGTCTGTCATAATATAATATAGACAGTAGATCTAGCTGGTCTGCCATAATATAATAGAGACAGTAGATCTGGCTGGTCTGTCATAATATAATATAGACAGTAGATCTAGCTGGTCTGTCATAATATACTATAGACAGTAGATCTAGCTGGTCTGTCATAATATAATAGAGACAGTAGATCTAGCTGGTCTGTCACAATATAAAAGAGAGTAGATCTAGCAGGTAATAATAATATAATATATTCAACCTAATACATTCAACTTTCAACCTTCAACTCTATATATATCTGTTTATGATACCTGTTGATACAGGGCTCATATGTGAAACTATTCTAACTGAACATTTTCTTTCACAGTGACACTGACTCCGAATGGGAGTCTTATCCGGTGTCCTGTGTGAATTTAAGTATGCTCTCTGTAATTCTCTTCTTCTCTCTCGGAGGACCTGGGCCCGAGGACCATGCGTCAGGACTACCTGGCATGATGACTCCTTGCTGTCCCCCAGTCCACCTGGCCATGCTGCTGCTCCAGTTTCAACTGTTCTGCCTTCGGCTATGGAACCCTAAACTGTTCATTTTTACTCTTGAGGTGCTGTCCTGTTGCACCCTCTACAACGACTGTGATCTCCACCGGCACAGCCAGAAGAGGACTGGCCACCCTCAGCCTGGTACCTCTCTAGGTTTCTTCCTAGGTTTTTGCCTTTCTAGGGAGTTTTTCCTAGCCACCGTGCTTCTATACCTGCATTGCTTGATGTTTGGGGTTTTAGGCTGGGGCTATATGTATATATATTGTGGAAGGACCACTAGAGGGCAGGCTGGGCTCATGGATAGTAGCCCAACAAAGCATGGGAGACAAGGTAACCAGAGTCAATTAAGCACAGCTGACGGTACTAATGAGATACTCTCCTTCCCTATAAAAGAGAGAATGGAACCAGCAGAGAGGGGGAAAACTATCTCTGGAAGATGGCCACCGAGAGAGAGAAGCTGTGCTGAATGAACCACGAAGATGGTGACAAACCCGTGATTTATGTTTGTTGTAGTTTAAAGATTATCCTATTGTGTTCTTGTTTCATCTGGAGAAGAAGATGTGTTTTTCCTTGAAGGATTTTTCATTGATTATGTTAGAATGTTTTTGTTGACAAAATACCTCAATAGAGAACCGTGTTCAATCAGAAAAACCTACTCTTGACTCGTTTATTCCACCTTCCCGCTTTAGAGTGACGCCTAATTACTTGGTACGCTCACATTGGTGGAGGATGCGGGGATTAGGTGGACGAGTGACACAAGGATAAGTGAGTAAATTAATATTCTTCCAGAAGACCCGGAGGAACCATTCAAGAACGATGGATAACGCCCTACTACAACAATTGATCACGGCACAGCAGACAACCATAGAACTCCTGCAACAACAGCTGAGTCGACGAGAAGAACCTACAGTTAGGCCAAGAGCGGCTGCTCACGCCATCTTACCTCGTCTCTCCAAGGAGGATGATATTGAGGCCTTCTCATGACTCGAAAGGACGGCCACCTTGAAGAGTGGCCGCCCACAGAATGGGCTAGCGCATTAGCTCCTCTTTTTGACCGGGGTGGCTCAGGAAGCCTATTTTGACCTGGATTCCCGCGAAGCGGCGGACTATGGGCGACTAAAAACCGAGATCCTGTCCCGGTACCAACTGACTGCCAGAGATAGGGCTGTAAAGTTCCATCAATGGACCTATACAGCTGATCAACCCGTCCGTGCCCAGATCTTCGCCTTAATACGACTGACGAAACAGTGGCTAGAACCTGGAAAGGGAGTAGGACATGTGATAGAGACTCTCGTAGTGGACAAGATATTGAGAGAATTACCCAGTGACTTAAAAAGGGTTGTGGGGCAAGCCAACCCGTTGTCAGCCGACGACATAGCCCAGGCGGTGGAAACATATCGGTCTACAGGGGAGTTGTTAAAAGTGACAAGGAGGAACGGAAGGAGTCTTCCAATCCCGTACCACGACTCACCCCGGCGCACCCGCCACCGAAACGTCCAAGCCCCTCCAGGAGGTGGGAGAAGTCAGCCACCACACAGCCGGGTCGGTGTTATAAGTGTCAGTCTCCCAACCATTATGCCCCACAATGTCCTAGCAAGGATGAGCCCATGGTCACGGAGTCGTCACTGCCTACCCCCACACATCCCGTTTTGAGGGGCAGGATCAACATTGTTGGTTAGCAGAGATAGCCCCAGCCTCAGAGATTCCGGTGCGAGTTGAAGGACAAGATGTGGTAGCTATTCTCGACTCGGGAAGTATGGTTACGTTAGTAGAGGAGCGGATGGTGACCACCGCCACACTGCTACCAGACAAAGTAGCCGTATCCTGTATCCATGGAGACACCCACTATTACCCCACGGTGAATCTGCCTATTCTCACTCCAAAAGGAAGGTGTACAGTCAGGGCAGGGAAAGTGCCCCAGCTGAAGGTGCCATTATTGATCGGGAGAGACTGTCCCCTATATAAGGAGCTTCGGCAGATGACGTTATGCACGGGAAGAAGGGGGACAGGAAAGAAGAGAATCTCCAAGCCCGAGGTAGTAGTACTACAAGGAGACGTAGCCGCGTCCTCGTCCTCTACAGCAGAGGAAGAAATAGCGAACCAACGTTTACGACAGATATTCCAGGAAACCACCGATGAAGACACCTGTGAAGGGTTATACACAACGCAGGAAGGAAGGAGCAACCAGGCACTAAGGGATATATTTGAAGCTCCATCCGAGGAGGGAACCTGGAAGGGATTCTCCTCGGTCTCCCCTGATGGGGATGTGGAACAACCTCCACATCCCTCTACTGAGGTTGACCTGCCCCAGGAATTAAAGGGACAGTTCGGCACCTCGCAGCATAGAGACCCAGACCTAAGGGAGGCCATGAGGAAGGTGAAGGTGATCGACGGAAGGAACGTCGACGGATCAGGTGAGCCCCTCTTCCTTACTATGCAATCAGGCGGGGTCTCTTATACTGGGTCGTACGACGAAGGGGGAAAACCAGGAATTACTAATGGTGCCTAGACCATACAGGGATACAGTTCTACAGTTAGCCCATTCCCACGTCCTAGAGGACACCTGGCACGAGACAAGACGATTGACAGAATCATGCAGAGATTCTATTGGCCCCGTGTCACCCGAGATGTGGCCAGGTATTGTAAGACGTGTGATCAATGTCAACGTACAGCCCCACGGCCACACCTACGTAACCCTTTGATTCCTCTCCCCATCATAGAGACTCCCTTTGAACGCATAGCTATGGACCTCGTAGGACCCTCCCAAAATCCGCCAGAGGACACGAGTACATCCTAGTGGTTATAGATTATGCTACCAAGTTCCCGGAGGCCATACCCCTACGTAACATGTCGTCAAAGGGAATTGCCAAGGAGTTATTCCTGATGTTCTCTCGTGTGGGCCTTCCCAAGACTATCTTAACCGATCAAGGAACCCCGTTCATGTCCCGGTTGATGAAGGACTTGTGTCGGTTATATCAGGTTCAACAGATACGTACAAGCATATTCCACCTCAAACAGATGGGTTGTGTGAACGCTTGAACAAAACAATTAAAAGCATGTTGAGAAGAGTGGTGTCCCGAGACGGGAAAAACTGGGACATGCTTCTCCACACTTAATGTTTGCCCTGCGAGAAGTACCCCAGGCATCCACTGGATTCTCTCCGTTTTGAATTGCTCTATGGCAGACCCTGTCGAGGAATCCTCGACTTAGCCAAGGAGACCTGGGAGACCCAACCATGCCCTTTCGATCTACAATAGAACACGTTACCCTGATGAGAGACCGCCTGTCAGCAGTGTGGCCCATAGTCAAGGAGCATATGGAGAAGGCCCAAAGGACCCAAGGCCGGGCCTATGATAAATCTGCGACCCCGTGAGTTCACCGTGGGAGAGAAAGTGATGGTGCTTGTGCCCACGGCCGAACATCGCTTGCTGGCGCAGTGGAGGGGGCCCTACGAGGTAATGAAAAGGGTCTCACGGTCAATTACCTCATCAAGCAACCTGACAGGAGGAAGAAGGTCCAACTCTATCACATAAACCTGCTGAAGACGTACCATGGACGAGAGGAGGAGGTGGCTTTGATGGCCCTGGAGGGCAAAGAAAAAAAAGAGGCTCTACCACAGGTGCGCCGTGGCCAAACTCTCCTACCGGAGCAGTCAAGACAGCTAGACAAGCTGATTATGAACTTTGGTCGAATATTCTCTCCATTCCCAGGACAAACAGATGTCCTGTTCCACCATATCCACACTGAACCCGGCAAGAAAGTGCATATCCGCCTTACAGGATTCCTGAGGCTCGCCGAGTCATCGCTAAGAAAGAGGTGAGGAGATGTTGAGGATGGGCGTGATCGAGCCCTCGACGAGCGAGTGGTCCAGTCCCATAGTCCTGGTCCCCAAAGCCGATGGTAGTATGAGACTCTGCAACGACTTTAGGGGCGTGAATGCCATCTCTACATTCGATGCGTACCCCATGCCCCGTGTGGATGAACTCTTGGAGCGCTTAGGAAAGGCCAAGTTCATCACTACCCTGGATTTGACGAAGGGATATTGGCAAGTGCCGGTGGCTCCGGAGGATCGCCCAAAGACGGCCTTCGCCACCCCAGAGGGGCTTTTTCCAGTATGTGAGGATGCCCTTCGGACTGCACGGAGCTGCTGCAACCTTCCAACGCCTCATGGATGCCATTCTACGGCCCCATCAAGAGTATGCAGCGGCGTACATAGACGATGTGGTCATCCACAGCGAGGACTGGGATAGTCACCTCCTGCGATTACGTGCGGTGCTCGTGAGTTTGAAGCCACAGGGTTGACAGCCAATCCAAATAAATGCTGCCTGGGCCTGTCCGAAGCGGAATACCTGGGGTATACCGTGGGGAATGGGAAAATACGCCCGCAGGCAGAGAAGACCAGGGCATTCGTGACTGGCCTGCGACCCCGGACCAAGCGAGACGTTCGGGCCTTCTTAGGGATAACAGGATATTATCGCCGTTTTACCCCGGGATATGCAACCATTGCCAACCCCTCACAAACCTCATCAGGAAAAACCTGCCAAACCAGGTAGAGTGGAAAGACGAGACGGAAGAGGCCTTTCAATTGTTAAAAGATGGCCTGTGTTCCGATCCCGTTCTACAGGCCCGGACTTCTCACAAGAGTTCATTGTGCAGGTCGACGCCTCGGATACAGGGCTCGGGGCCGTACTAGCTCAGGGTGAAGGTGAAGCAGAGAAGCCGATTCTCTTCATTAGTAGGAAACTCAGCGATCGGGAACAGAGGTATGCGACCGTAGAGAAAGAGGCCTTAGCCATCAAGTGGGCCCTCGATTATCTCCCGGTACTACCTACTGGGTCGGAGGTTTGCATTAGTTACTGACCATGCGCCTCACGTGGATGGCTGGTAAGAGAAACAATAACAACAGAATAGCCAGATGGTTTTTGTCTTTACAACCGTTCTCTTCCATGTCATCCACAGGGCCGGATCGAGGAACGGGAATGCAGACGCGCTGTCCCGACGCGACCAAGACGGTGCGTCTGGCGCCCGACCCTCCGGTTCGGTCCTGGGGGAAGGTATGTGGAAGGACCACTAGAGGGCAGGCTGGGCTCATGGATAGTAGCCCAACAAAGCATGGAGACAAGGTAACCAGAGTCAATTAAGCACAGCTGACGGTACTAATGAGATACTCTCCTTCCCCCTATAAAAGAGAGAATGGAACCAGCAGAGAGGGGGAAAACTATCTCTGGAAGATGGCCACCGAGAGAGAGAAGCTGTGCTGAATGAACCACGAAGATGGTGACAAACCCGTGATTTATGTTTGTTGTAGTTTAAAGATTATCCTATTGTGTTCTTGTTTCATCTGGAGAAGAAGATGTGTGTTTTTCCTTGAAGGATTTTTCATTGATTATGTTAGAATGTTTTTGTTGACAAAATACTGGCAATAGAGAACCGTGTTCAATCAGAAAAACCTACTTCCTGACTCGCTTTATTCCACCTTCCCGCTTTAGAGTGACGCCTAATTA
>NW_026279764.1:0-14576 GCF_023373465.1 Oncorhynchus keta
TATTGTGTGGTCTATATATCATATGTAGTATTAGGTTTGCAGTGCGACAGTGGTTTGAATGTAACTGCTTTTATCAATTTATCAAATTAACTCTTTTGATATTACTCTGAAGTTGTTTTTGGGGTGGAGGAGCTAGGGGTCTGTCCTGGGGTGGAGTAACTAGGGTGGAGGAGCTAGGGGTCTGTCCTGGGGTGGAGTAACTAGGGTGGAGTAGCTAGGGGTCTGTCCTGGGGTGGAGTAACTAGGGTGGAGGAGCTAGGGGTCTGTCCTGGGGTGGAGTAACTAGGGTGGAGTAGCTAGGGGTCTGTCCTGGGGTGGAGTAACTAGGGTGGAGGAGCTAGGGGTCTGTCCTGGGGTGGAGTAACTAGGGTGGAGGAGCTAGGGCTCTGTCCTGGGGTGGAGTAACTAGGGTGGAGTAACTAGGGGTCTGTCCTGGGGTGGAGTAACTAGGGTGGAGTAACTAGGGGTCTGTCCTGGGGTGGAGTAACTAGGGTGGAGTAACTAGGGGTCTGTCCTGGGGTGGAGTAACTAGGGTGGAGTAGCTAGGGGTCTGTCCTGGGGTGGAGTAACTAGGGTGGAGTAGCTAGGGGTCTGTCCTGGGGTGGAGTAACTAGGGTGGAGTAGCTAGGGGTCTGTCCTGGGGTGGAGTAACTAGGGTGGAGTAGCTAGGGGTCTGTCCTGGGGTGGAGTAACTAGGGTGGAGTAGCTAGGGGTCTGTCCTGGGGTGGAGTAACTAGGGTGGAGTAGCTAGGGGTCTGTCCTGGGGTGGAGTAACTAGGGTGGAGTAGCTAGGGGTCTGTCCTGGGGTGGAGTAACTAGGGTGGAGTAGCTAGGGCTCTGTCCTGGGGTGGAGTAACTAGGGTGGAGTAGCTAGGGGTCTGTCCTGGGGTGGAGTAACTAGGGTGGAGGAGCTAGGGGTCTGTCCTGGGGTGTAGTAACTAGGGTGGAGGAGCTAGGGGTCTGTCCTGGGGTGGAGTAACTAGGGTGGAGTAGCTAGGGGTCTGTCCTGGGGTGGAGTAACTAGGGTGGAGTAGCTAGGGGTCTGTCCTGGGGTGGAGTAACTAGGGTGGAGGAGCTAGGGGTCTGTCCTGGGGTGGAGTAACTAGGGTGGAGGAACTAGAGGTCTGTCCTGGGTTGGAGGAACTAGAGGTCTGTCCTGGGGTGGAGTAACTAGGGGTCTGTCCTAGGGTGGAGTAACTAGGGTGGAGGAGCTAGGGGTCTGTCCTGGGGTGGAGTAACTAGAGGTCTGTCCTGGGGTGGAGTAACTAGGGGTCTGTCCTGGGGTGGAGTAACTAGGGTGGAGGAACTAGAGGTCTGTCCTGGGGTGGAGTAACGAGAGGGTCTGTCCTGGGGTGGAGTAACTAGGGGTCTGTCCTGGGGTGGAGTAACTAGA
The DNA here is from genome assembly GCF_023373465.1 of Oncorhynchus keta. Lineage (NCBI taxonomy): Eukaryota > Metazoa > Chordata > Actinopteri > Salmoniformes > Salmonidae > Oncorhynchus > Oncorhynchus keta. The sequence continues at coordinate 1,394 of NW_026279764.1, forward strand.
GGTCTGTCCTGGGGTGGAGTAACTAGGGGTCTGTCCTGGGGTGGAGTAACTAAAAGGGTCTGTCTGGGGTGGAGTAACTAGGGTGGAGGAGCTAGGGGTCTGTCCTGGGGTGGAGTAACTAGAGGTCTGTCCTGGGAATTGGGTAACTGAGGTCTGTCCTGGGGTGGAGTAACTAGGGGTCTGTCCTGGGGTGGAGTAACTAGGGGTCTGTCCTGTGGTGGAGTAACTAGAGGTCTGTCCTGGGGTGGAGTAACTAGGGTGGAGGAGCTAGGGTCTGTCCTGGAGTGGAGTAGCTAGAGGTCTGTCCTGGGGTGGAGTAACTAGGGGTCTGTCCTGGGGTGGAGTAGCTAGAGGTCTGTCCTGGGGTGGAGTAACTAGGGGTCTGTCCTGTGGTGGAGTAACTAGAGTTCTGTCCTGGGGTGGAGTAACTAGGGTGGAGGAGCTAGGGGTCTGTCCTGGGGTGGAGTAGCTAGAGGTCTGTCCTGGGGTGGAGTAACTAGGGGTCTGTCCTGGGGTGGAGTAGCTAGAGGTCTGTCCTGGGGTGGAGTAACTAGGGGTCTGTCCTGGGGTGGAGTAACTAGGGTGGAGGAGCTAGGGGTCTGTCCTGGGGTGGAGTAGCTAGAGGTCTGTCCTGGGGTGGAGTAACTAGAGGTCTGTCCTGGGGTGGAGTAGCTAGAGGTCTGTCCTGGGTTGGAGTAACTAGGGGTCTGTCCTGGGGTGGAGTAACTAGGGGTCTGTCCTGGGGTGGAGTAACTAGGGGTCTGTCCTGGGGTGGAGTAACTAGAGGTCTGTCCTGGGGTGGAGTAACTAGAGGTCTGTCCTGGGGTGGAGTAACTAGAGGTCTGTCCTGGGGTGGAGTAACTAGGGGTCTGTCCTGGGTTGGAGTAGCTAGAGGTCTGTCCTGGGTTGGAGTAACTAGAGGTCTGTCCTGGGGTGGAGTAACTAGGGGTCTGTCCCTGGGGTGGAGTAACTAGGGGTCTGTCCTGTGGTGGAGTAACTAGGGGTCTGTCCTGGGGTGGAGTAACTATAGGTCTGTCCTGGGGTGGAGTAACTAGGGTCTGTCCCTGGGGTGGAGTAACTAGAGGTCTGTCCTGGGGTGGAGTAACTAGGGGTCTGTCCTGGGGTGGGTAACTAGGGGTCTGTCCTGTGGTGGAGTAACTAGAGGTCTGTCCTGGGGGTGGAGTAACTAGGGGTCTGTCCTGGGGTGGAGTAACTAGGGGTCTGTCCTGGGGTGGAGTAACTAGGGTCTGTCCTGGGGTGGAGTAACTAGGGTCTGTCCTGTGGTGGAGTAACTAGAGGTCTGTCCTGGGGTGGGTAACTAGGGGTCTGTCCTGGGGTGGAGTAACTAGGGGTCTGTCCTGGGGTGGAGTAACTAGGGGTCTGTCCTGGGGTGGAGTAACTAGAGGTCTGTCCTGGGGTGGAGTAACTAGGGGTCTGTCCTGGGGTGGAGTAACTAGAGGTCTGTCCTGTGGTGGAGTAACTAGAGGTCTGTCCTGGGGGTGGAGTAACTAGGGGTCAGGACAGACCCACTCCTATAATGTTGATAGTATAGTAAAGGACTGATTTGATAACAAGACAACATTATAAACCTATCACCATGTTGACTATTTTCCAGTTGTGTTCATTTTTATTCAGAAAATTAACCAAATGTTTTGGAATAAATGTGCTTTAGGCTTTTGATACGTAGAACAATGTATTGTGTGTGTGTTGTGTGTGTGTGTGTGTGTGTGTGTGTGTGTGTGTGTGTGTGTGTGTGCGTGTATATGCGTGCGTGCGTGCGTGCGTGCGTGCGTGCATGCGTACGTGCGTGTGTATGGTGTGTGTGTGTGGTGTCAGATGTCGTGTTGCAGATGGGATTTGGGTTGTTACCAGAAGACCAGGACCATTCTTCTCGTCTCCCCTGTCACATTGCTTTCTACTGTTCCAGGTTTTTTTCCAGTCACATAGAAAAATAAATAACTTCTGTTAATATTTCTATCGTGCCTAGATATCATGGTTAGCTATCCTGATTCGCCGACAGCCTGAAATATGCAGACAGACGGATTAAAATTACGTTTACATTTAAATTCTTCTGACAGCCAACTTTCTAGCTCCGGCCCACAACTTCGGTAATTTACAACATTCCCAAAAAAACATGGATTGTTGAGTCATTATTAGTTTTACACTTGAGACACTTGTGCTGTAGCGTTTTGTGAATTTCATCTCTTGTATAATAAATTAACTGTAATTTCCTTAGTTGTGCTCCAGCGTAGCCTCGTGGTTAGAGCGTTGGACTAGTAACCGGAAGGTTGCGAGTTCAAACCCCGAGCTGACAAGGTACAAATCTGTCGTTCTGCCCCTGAACAGGCAGTTAACCCACTGTTCCCAGGCTGTCGTGAAAATAAGAATATGTTCTTAACGGCTTGCCTGGTTAAATAAAGTAAAAATAAAAAAAATAAAATAAAAAATGCCCCCCCCACCTTGGTTTCCAAAACACTGTCAGTTGACAGGCCCTCTACAAGCTGTTGTCTATTTTACCTATAATATGAACAGTATCTTCTGACTCAAATAAGATTCACCTCAAGGATTTGCTCTGATGTCCTAAAGATTTCAAATGAATTCCGTGATATGAATCTTTTAAGTTGCATGTAATTTGATAATATCTTCATTTGGTCAGTCCAAAATATTTTTTTTTTTTTTTTTTTTTTTAAACTGACAGTGGAAATAAGCATGTTTCCTGTTACCAAGTCATTTACGGTTTCTGTGCCTCTAGTTTTCCATGTGGGTCAATTTATCGATGGATTCGGAAAAGCTATCCAAGGATTGTTCCATATGGTTGTGTTTCTAGGGAGTGCTCTTGGTTCTTGTAAAAAATCTGTTTCATTTTCGTCCATATTGTTGTAGAGTTCTTAATAACTATGAAATTGCTAATGTAAGTAGCTTTATCCTTTGGAAATAGACACGTGAAGCGATTCTGTGGGTGGCGTATATTCAAAAATACATTGTTCCTCTTCAGTGTATTTAACTACATGTAAAGTAAAGTCCTTATGTGTTGATACATTTCTAACTCGGGAAAGGTTAAAACCACCCTCAGACTCAGGAAGGTTAAAACCACCCTCAGACTCAGGAAGGTTAAAACCACCCTCAGACTCAGGAAGGTTAAAACCACCCTCAGACTCAGGAAGGTTAAAACCACCCTCAGACTCAGGAAGGTTAAAACCACCCTCAGACTCAGGAAGGTGAAAACCACCCTCAGACTCAGGAAGGTTAAAACCACCCTCAGACTCAGGAAGGTTAAGACCACCCTCAGACTCAGGAAGGTTAAAACCACCCTCCAGACTAGGATGGGTAAAACCACCCTACAGACTCAGGAAGGTTAAAACCACCCTCAGACTCAGGAAGGTGTGAAACCACCCTCAGACTCAAAAGGAAATACCACCCTCAGACTCAGGAAGGGTTAAAACCACCCTCAGACTCAGGAAGGTTATAAACCACCCTCCAGACTCAGGAAGGTTAAAGCCATCCCTCCCAGACTCCAGGAAAGGTTTAAAACCACCCTCAGACTCCAGGAAGGTTAAAACCATGCTGGACCCTCAGACTCAGGAAGGTGAAAACCACCCTACAGACTCAGAAGGTTTGAAAACCACCCTCCAGACAACCAGGAAGGTGAAAACCACGATCAGACTCAGGAAGGTCAAAACCACCCTCAGACTCAGGAAGGTTAAGACCACCCTCAGACTCCAGGAAGGTTAAGACAAAGGTTGAAGGTTAAGACCACCATCAGACTCAGGAAGGTTAAAACCACCCTCAGACTCAGGAAGGTTAAAGACCACCCTCAACACTCAGGAAGGTTAAAACCACCCCTCAGACTCAGGAAGGTTAAAACCACCCTCAGACTCAGGAAGGTTTGACCACCCTCTGGTACTCCAGGAAGGTTAAGACCACCCTCAGACTCAGGAAGGTTAAAACCACCCTCAGACTCAGGACTGGTACAAACCACCCTCAGACTCTGGACCGGTACAACACCACCCTCAGACTTTATTCTATGGGTTCTCTCTAGCCTCTATCTTTCTCTACTTCAATGTAAGGAACAAATGCAAATCTATATTTTTATTTTATTTTTTTGGTGTGAAAATAAAAAAAGGGAAATACACAATTAGACATCTACAAACAGCCGTTTACATCTAAACCTCTTTAACCAGAATTACCCGCAGTTTCTTAACTACTGACACAAGGGTGGTGGAGACAGACTAAAATTGCATCCCAAATGGACTGGTGGTGGGGGGGTGGTGGTGGTGGGGGTTGGTGGTGGTGGTGGTATTAGTGGTGGCAGTTAGTGGTGGTAGTGGACATTTGCAACACCATGCTGGTGGTACAACACTGGTGGTTGTGGTGGTTTGATTCCCAGGTGGTGGTGGTGGTGGTGGTGGTGGTGGTGGTAGTTTGGTAGTGGTCCCATGCTGGACTGGTACAACCCTAGGGTTGGTGGTGGTTTGGTGGTGGTGGTGGTGGTGGTAGTGGTGATACAACACTGGTGGTTGGTAGGTTTGATGGTCCCATGGTGGACTGGTACAACCCCTAGGGTGGTGGTGGTGGTGGTGGTGGTGGTTCCATGCTGGACTGGTGGTGGTGGGGTGGTGGTGGGGGTGGTTTGGTGGTGGTGGGGGTGGTGATACAACACTAGGGTTGGTGGGTGGTGGTGGTGGTGGTCCCCATGCTGGACTGGTAGTGGTGGTGGTAGGGTGGTTGTGTGGTGGTGGTGGTCCCAGTGGTGGTGGTGGTGGTAGTACAACACTAGTGGTTGTGGTTTTGTGTGGTGGTATGCTGGACTGGTGGTGGTGGTAGGGTTGTGGGGGTTTTGGTTCCCATGCTGGTAGTGGTGGTGGTACCTAGTGGTTGTGGGTTTGGTGGTCCCATGGGGAGTGGTACAACACTAGGGTTGGTGGTGGTGGTTGAGTGGTCCCATGCTGGTGGTGGTACAACCCTAGGGTGGTGGTGGTGGTTGGTGGGGGGTGGTGGTGCTGGTGGTGGTGGGGGTGGTGGTCTCTGGTCTGGTGTGGTAGTGGTGGTCTAGTGGTGGTGTCTCTGGTGGTCTAGTCTGGTGGTGGTGGTGGTCTTGGTGGTCTGGTGGTAGTGGTCTCTCTCTCTGGTCTATGTCTGGTGGTTGGTGGTCTGGGGGGTCTCTAGTGGTCTGGTGTCTGGGGGGTGGTGGTGGTGGTCTGGTAGTGGTGGTGGTAGTGGTGGAGCTGTGGTGGTCGCCTGGCCAAGTGGTGGTGGTCAGCTATTTGGAGCATCTAGATGGTGGTGGTGGTGGTGGTGGTGGTCTGCAACCTAAGAGGATGACCCGTGGTGATGGTGGTGGTAACTGGGTGGTGGTGGTGGTGGTGGGACAGTGGTGGTGGTGGTGGTGGTGGTTAACCTGCTGGTGGTAGTGGTGGTGGTGGTGGTGGGGTGTAATGATTTAACTGTTACATTTATAATGAACAGAAACTTAAACGTAAACATATAAAGTGTTGGTCTCATGTTTCATGAGCTGAAATAAAAAGATAGCAAAAATGTTTCATACTCACAAAAAGTGTATTTCAAATTCTTAGCTCACATTTGTTTACATCCCTGTTCGTGAGCATTTCTCATTCTGCCAAGATAATCCATCCACCTGACAGGTGTGGCATATCAATAAACTGATTAAACAACTTGATCATTACACAGGTGCACCTTGTGCTGGGGACAATAAAAGGACACTGTAAAATGTGCAGTTTGTCGCACAACACAATGCCACAGATGTCTCAAGTTTTGAGGGAGCGTGCAATTGGCATGCTGACTGCAGGAATGTCCACCAGGTTGTTGCCAGAGAATTTAATGTTAACTTCTACCAGAAGCCGCTCTCCAATATTGTTTTAGAGAATCTCGGTAGTACGTCCAGGACCTCCACCTCAGGCTTCTTCACCTGGGATTGTCTCAGACCAGACAGTTGATGAATCTGTGGGTTTGCGCAACCAAAAAATGTCTGCACAAGTTGTCAGAAACCGTCTGAGGGAAGCTCATCTTGCGTGCTCGTCTTCCTCACCAGGGTCTTAAACCTGACTGCAGTTCGAAGGCCGTTTCTGACTTCGATGGCCACTTTGCCAGGCAGTGCCTGCTAACCATCCTCATGTCACTTCACCCATCTCTTCTCATAGCCCACCACTCAAGCAAAGCACTGTTTTCTACCCACTACTGGATGGATTCATAAAATAATTACTGTGGGGATAAATCTCACTAAATGACCAAATTAATGGCATGAAGTATTGTTGCTTATAAAAATCAATAGAAAGGGTGTATCAAATTGTTGCTTACTAAAAATCTGGCCCCCCCAAAGTCATCCAATCCGTATAATACATTTAAAGCAATAGCCAGAGTGTGGTCAACGTTTCGTGATAGCCACAGTGTGGTCAACGCTTCGTATAGCCAATAGTGTGGCCAACGTTTCGTATAGCCAATAGTGTGGTCAACGCTTTCAGAGTGTGGTCAACGTTTCGTAGTGTGGTCAACGCTTTCAGTGAGTGTGGCCAACGTTTCGGTCATAGCCAATAGTGTGGTCAACGTTTCGTAGTGTGGTCAATGTTTGTAGTGTGGTCAACGTTTCGTAGTGTGGTCAACATTCGTATAGCCAATAGTGTGCCATATAGGTCAACGTTCGTATAGCCTAGTGTGGTCAACGTAGTGTGGCCAGAGTGTGGTCAACGTTTCAGCTACAGTGGTCAACGTTTAGTGCAGTCAACTTTCGTATAGCCAATAGTGTGGTCCGTTTCGCGATAGCCAACAGTGTGGTCAACGTTTCGTAGTGTGGCCAACGCTTCGTAGTGTGGTCAGCCAATGTTTCGTATAGCCACAGTGGTCAATGTACTTCGCCTTGTAGTGTGGTCAACGTTTCGTAGTGCGGTCAACTTTTCGTATAGCCAATACTGTGGTCAACGCTTCGTATAGCCACAGTGTGGTCAATGTTTGTAGTGTGGTCAACGCATTCGTATAGCCAATACTGTGGTCAACGCTTTCATATAGCCAATACTGTGGTCAACGCCTCATAGTGTGGTCAACGCTTTGAGTGTGGTCAACGCTTTCGTGAGTGTGGTCAACGTTTCAGAGTGGGCTAAGAGTGTGGTCAATGTTTCGTAGTGTGGTCAACTTTTCATATAGCCAATAGTGTGGTCAACATTTCGTATAGCCAATAGTGTGGTCAACGCTAATGATCATCTAGCCTAATGTGGATTTATCAACGTCTAGTTGGGTGATTTATCGTAGTGTGGTTAATGTTTCGTAGTGTGGTCAATGATTTATCAGAACATTTAGTGTGGATTAATGAACATTTTCATAGTGTGGTTAAACTTTAGTCTAGTGTGGTCAAGTCGCTTCGATTTATAGCCATTTAGTGTGGTCAATGTTTGACTGATTTATAGCCATTTATAGTGTGGTCAACATTTAGTAGTGTGGTCAACATTTCGTAGTGTGATTCAACGTTTCATTATAGCCAATAGTGTGGTCAACGTCTGCTGGCTGATTTATAGCCAATAGTGTGGTCAACGAACATTTAGCCTAGTGTGGTCAACATTTTGTACTGTGGTCAACGTTTTGTAGTGTGGTCATTTATCAGAACATTTGTAGTGTGGTCAATGTTTCGTAAAGCCAATAGTGTGGTCAACGTTTCGTATAGCCAATAGTGTGGTCAATTTATCAGAACATTTAGCCAATAGTGTGGTCACGTTTTGTACTGTGGTCAACATTTTGTAGTGTGGGTGTAGTGTGGTCAACGTTGGCTGATTCATAGCCAATTTAGTCAAGTTTTGTTGGTCAACATTTTCTGGTAGTGTATCAGAACATTTAGTCTGGTCACTAGATTTCAGAAGCCAATAGTGACTGATTGGTCAGAACATTTAGTCTAGTTGGTCAACGAACATTTAGTCTAGTTGTGGTCAACATTTAGTTAGTTGTAGTGTGGTCATTTAGTCTAGTGCTTTTATCAGAACATTTAGTGTTGGCTGATTTATCAATTTAGTCTAGTTGGCTGACTTTTAGGACATTTTCACCTGTTTGGATTTATTGGACATTTAGTCTGGGGAAATGTTCAGAACATTTACTCTGAGTGATGCTAATGATCATCTAGCCTAGTTGGCTGATTTATCAGAACATTTAGTCTAGTTGACTGATTTATCAGAACATTTAGTCTGGTTGGCTGATTTATCAGAACATTTAGTCTAGCTGGCTGATTTATCAGAACATTTTAGTCTAGTTGGATTTATCAACATTTAGTCTAGTTGGGTGATTTATCAGAACATTTAGTCTAGTGACTGATTCATCAGAACATTTAGTCTAGTATGCTGCTGGTTGGCTGATTTATCAGAACATTTAGCGTTTGATTTATCAGAACATTTAGTCTAGTTGACTGATTTATCAGAACATTTAGTCTGGTTGACTGATTTATCAGAACATTTAGTCTAGTTCTGATTTATCAGAACATTTAGTCTAGTTGGCTGATTTATCAGAACATTTAGTCTAGTTGGCTGATTTATCAGAACATTTAGTCTGGTTGCTGATTTATCAGAACATTTAGTCTAGTTGACTGATTTATCAGAACATTTAGAGTTGGCTGATTTATCAGAACATTTAGTCAGTTGGTGATTTATCAGAACATTTAGTCTAGTTGGCTGATTTATCAGGACATTTAGTCTAGTTGGGTGATTTATCAGAACATTTAGTCTAGTTGGCTGATTTATCAGAACATTTAGTCTAGTTGGTGATTTATCAGAACATTTAGTCTAGTTGGGTGATTTATCAGAACATTTAGTCTAGTTGGGTGATTTATCAGAACATTTAGTCTAGTTGGGATTTATCAGAACATTTAGTCTAGTTGGCTGATTTATCAGAAACATTTAGTCAGTTGGCTGATTTATCAGAACATTTAGTCTGGTTGGCTGATTTATCAGAACATTTATTTAGATTTATCAGAACATTTAGTCTAGTTGGCTGATTTATCAGAACATTTAGTCTAGTTGACTGATTTATCAGAACATTTAGTCTAGCTGGCTGATTTATCAGAACATTTAGTCTAGTTGGCTGATTTATCAGAACATTTAGTCTAGTTGGCTGATTTATCAGAACATTTAGTCTAGTTGGCTGATTTATCAGAACATTTAGTCGGTTGGCTGATTTATCAGAACATTTAGTCTAGAACATTTAGTCTTGGCTGATTTATCAGAACATTTAGTCTAGTTGACTGATTTATCAGAACATTTAGTCTAGCTGGCTGATTTATCAGAACATTTAGTCTAGTTGACTGATTTATCAGAACATTTTCTAGTTGGCTGATTTATCAGAACATTTAGTCTAGTTGACTGATTTATCAGAACATTTAGTCTAGTTGGCTGATTTATCAGAACATTTCTAGTTGGCTGATTTATCAGAACATTTAGTCTAGTTGGCTGATTTATCAGAACATTTAGTCTAGTTGGCTGATTTATCAGACATTTAGTCCAGTTGACTGATTTATCAGAACATTTAGTCTAGTTGGCTGATTTATCAGAACATTTAGTCTAGTTGGCTGATTTATCAGAACATTTAGTCTAGTTGGCTGATTTATCAGAACATTTAGTCTAGTTGGCTGATTTATCAGAACATTTAGTCTAGTTGGCTGATTTATCAGAACATTTAGTCTAGTTGGCTGATTTATCAGAACATTTAGTCTAGTTGCTGATTTATCAGAACATTTACTAGTGGGCTGATTTATCAGAATTTAGTCTAGTTGGGTGATTTATCAGAACATTTAGTCTAGTTGGCTGATTTATCAGAACATTTAGTCTAGTTGGCTGATTTATCAGGACATTTAGTCTAGTTGACTGATTTATCAGAACATTTAGTCTAGTTGGCTGATTTATCAGAACATTTAGTCTAGTTGGGTGATTTATCAGAACATTTAGTCTAGTTGGCTGATTTATTAGGACATTTAGTCTAGTTGGCTGATTTATCAGGACATTTAGTCTAGTTGGCTGATTTATCAGAACATTTAGTCTAGTTGGCTGATTTATCAGAACATTTAGTCTAGTTGGCTGATTTATCAGAACATTTAGTCTAGTTGGCTGATTTATCAGAACATTTAGTCTAGTTGGCTGATTTATCAGAACATTTAGTCTAGTTGGCTGATTTATCAGAACATTTAGTCTAGTTGGCTGATTTATCAGAACATTTAGTCTAGTTGGCTGATTTATCAGAACATTTAGTCTAGTTGACGATTTATCAGAACATTTAGTCTGGCTGATTTATCAGAACATTTAGTCTAGTTGGCTGATTTATCAGAACATTTAGTCTAGTTGCTGATTTATCAGAACATTTAGTCTAGTTGGCTGATTTATCAGAACATTTAGTCTAGTTGGCTGATTTATCAGAACATTTAGTCTAGTTGACTGATTTATCAGAACATTTAGTCTAGTTGGCTGATTTATCAGAACATTTATTTCTCAGAACATTTAGGCTGATTTATCAGAACATTTAGTCTAGTTGGCTGATTTATCAGAACATTTAGTCTAGTTGGCTGATTTATCAGAACATTTAGTCTAGTTGACTGATTTATCAGAACATTTAGTCTAGTTGGCTGATTTATCAGAACATTTAGTCTAGTTGACTGATTTATCAGAACATTTAGTCTAGTTGGCTGATTTATCAGAACATTTAGTCTAGTTGGGTGATTTATCAGAACATTTTTAGTTCTAGTTGATTTATCAGAACATTTAGTCTAGTTGGGTGATTTATTAGAACATTTAGTCTAGTTGGCTGATTTATCAGAACATTTAGTCTAGTTGGCTGATTTATCAGAACATTTAGTCTACATTTAGTCTAGTTGGCTGATTTATTAGGACATTTAGTCTAGTTGACTGATTCAGAACATTTATCAGAACATTTAGTCTAGTTGGCTGATTTATCAGAACATTTAGTCTAGTTGGCTGATTTATCAGAACATTTAGTCTAGTTGGGTGATTTATCAGAACATTTAGTCTAGAATTAGGACATTTAGTCTAGTTGGCTGATTTATCAGGACATTTAGTCTAGTTGACTGATTTATCAGAACATTTAGTCTAGTTGGCTGATTTATCAGAACATTTAGTCTAGTTGGCTGATTTATCAGGACATTTAGTCTAGTTGACTGATTTATCAGAACATTTAGTCTAGTTGGCTGATTTATCAGAACATTTAGTCTAGTTGGGTGATTTATCAGAACATTTAGTCTAGTTGGCTGATTTATTAGGACATTTAGTCTAGTTGGCTGATTTATCAGGACATTTAGTCTAGTTGGGTGATTTATCAGGACATTTAGTCTAGTTGACTGATTTATCAGGACATTTAGTCTAGTTGACTGATTTATAGAACATTTAGTCTAGTTGGCTGATTTATCAGAACATTTAGTCTAGTTGGCTGATTTATCAGAACATTTAGTCTAGTTGGCTGATTTATCAGAACATTTAGTCTAGTTGGCTGATTTATCAGAACATTTAGTCTAGTTGGCTGGTGAGCTGGCTGATTTTATCAGAACATTTAGTCTAGTTGGCTGATTTATCAGAACATTTATTTAGTTGGCTGATTTATCAGAACATTTAGTCTAGTGACTGACTGATTTATCAGAACATTTAGTCTAGTTGGCTGATTTATCAGAACATTTAGTCTAGTTGGCTGATTTATCAGAACATTTAGTCTAGTTGGCTGATTTATCAGAACATTTAGTCTAGTTGGCTGATTTATCAGAACATTTAGTCTAGTTGGCTGATTTATCAGAACATTTAGTCTAGTTGGCTGATTTATCAGAACATTTAGTCTAGTTGGCTGATTTATCAGAACATTTAGTCTAGTTGGCTGATTTATCAGAACATTTAGTCTAGTTGGCTGATTTATCAGAACATTTAGTCTAGTTGGCTGATTTATCAGAACATTTAGTCTAGTTGGCTGATTTATCAGAACATTTAGTCTAGTTGGCTGATTTATCAGAACATTTAGTCTAGTTGGCTGATTTATCAGAACATTTAGTCTAGTTGGCTGATTTATGATTTATCTAGAACATTTAGTCTAGTTGGCTGATTTATCAGAACATTTAGTCTAGTTGGCTGATTTATAGAACATTTAGTCTAGTTGGCTGATTTATCAGAACATTTAGTCTAGCTGGCTGATTTATCAGAACATTTAGTCTAGTTGGCTGATTTATTAGAACATTTAGTCTAGTTGACTGATTTATCAGAACATTTAGTCTAGTTGGCTGATTTATCAGAACATTTAGTCTAGTTGGCTGATTTATCAGAACATTTAGTCTAGTTGGCTGATTTATTAGAACATTTAGCCCAGTTGGCTGATTTATCAGAACATTTAGTCTAGTTGGGTGATTTATCAGAACATTTAGTCTAGTTGGGGTGATTTATCAGAACATTTAGTCTAGTTGGCTGATTTATCAGAACATTTTTAGTTGGCTGATTTATCAGAACATTTTGTCTGATTTATCAGAACATTTAGTCTAGTTGGGTGATTTATCAGGAACATTTAGTCTAGGCTGATTTATCAGAACATTTAGTCTAGCTGACTGATTTATCAGAACATTTAGTCTAGATTTTGGCTGAAGGTGATTTATCAGAACATTTAGTCTAGTTGGCTGATTTATCAGAACATTTAGTCTAGTTGGCTGATTTATCAGAACATTTAGTCTAGTTGGCTGATTTATCAGAACATTTAGTCTAGTTGGCTGATTTATCAGAACATTTAGTTGGGTGATTTATCAGAACATTTAGTCTAGTTGGCTGATTTATCAGAACATTTAGTCTAGTTGGCTGATTTATCAGAACATTTAGTCTAGTTGACTGATTTATCAGAACATTTAGTCTAGTGATTTATCAGAACATTTAGTCCAGTTGACTGATTTATCAGAACATTTAGTCTAGTTGGCTGATTTATCAGAACATTTAGTCTAGTTGGCTGATTTATCAGAACATTTAGTCTAGTTGGCTGATTTATCAGAACATTTAGTCTAGTTGGCTGATTTATTAGGAACATTTTTACATTTAGTCTAGTTATTGATTTAGAACATTTAGTCTAGTTGGCTGATTTATCAGAACATTTAGTCTAGTTGGCTGATTTATCAGAACATTTAGTCTAGTTGGCTGATTTATTAGGACATTTAGTCTAGTTGGCTGATTTATCA
>NW_026279765.1:0-4134 GCF_023373465.1 Oncorhynchus keta
CACTTCGCTCTGCAGGTTGTATAACTTTTTCATTACATTTCATTTCATTATAGTACAACGGTTGATTTGTCTAATCTTAGCAATTCTTCTTAGCCAGCTACATAGCCGTCCTTGTATCAGGATAATTGCATAATTATCGTATTTCGTCGCCCTAACGTAGCCTTCACTGCTATTCGCCCAGGAGACTGGCTAACGCACACAGATTAGCATCACTGTAGTGCTATTCACTCAACTGTACGACTTGATTAGTTTACTGTTAGCTAGCTACATAATCTTAGCCATTCTTCTTAGCTAATACATAGCCGTCACTTGTATCAGAGATAATTGCATAATTATCGTATTTAAAATCATTAGGTAAGCCCTAACGTAGCCTTCACTGCTATTCGCCAGGAGCTAGCAACGCTAGCTAACGCACACAGATTAGCATCACTGTAGTGCTATTCACTCAACTGTACGACTTGATTAGTTCAGTGTTAGCTAGCTACATAGCTGTCTTTGTTTCAAGATAATTGTGTAGTTTAGTGTGTGTAGCCTTGGAGTGATTATCTTAATTCACTGAGGTTCGCTAGCCAGCTGTTTGTCGTCCTTAACGTAGGAGACTCTGTGGCTAGACAGCTAACAGCTAGCCAACAACAACCCGGTCGCATTCACAGGTAGTATCACATTTTGTTTGAATTCAATCACCGGTCAGGGAGTATCACATTTTCATTTCATTACAGTACAACGGTTTGATTTGTTTGATCGTAGCTAGCTACATAGCTGTCTTTGTTTCAAAGATAATTGTGTAGTCTAGACCGATTTCCTAGGTTAGCTAGCCAGCTATTGTCGTTCTTTTAACTCAACGTAACGTAAACAACACTGCTAGCTAGCCAGCTAGCCCCGAATAGCAGCACTGTAGAATTATTACACTCAACGGAACGACTTGATTGGTGTGTAGTGTCAACAACGCAGCTACTGCCAGCTAGCCTACTTTAGCAGTACTGTATCATTTTAATCATTTTAGTCAATAAGATTCTTGCTATGTAAGCTTAACTTTCTGAACATTCGAGACGTGTAGTCCGCTTGTCATTCAATTTCCTTGCATTAGCGTAGCCTTTTCTGTAGCCTGTCAACTATGTGTCTGTCTATCCCTGTTCTCTCCTCTCTGCACAGACCATACAAACGCTCCACACCGCGTGGCCATGACCACCCTATCCTGGTGGTCCCAGCGCGTACGACCCACGTGGAGTTCAGGTCTCTGGTAGCCTCTGGAACTGCCAATCTGCGGCCAACAAGGCAGAGTTCATCTCAGCCTATGCCTCCCTCCAGTCCCTTGACTTCTTGGCACTGACGGAAACATGGATCACCACAGATAACACTGCTACTCCTACTGCTCTCTCCTCGTCCGCCCACGTGTTCTCGCACACCCCGAGAGCTTCTGGTCAGCGGGGTGGTGGCACCGGGATCCTCATCTCTCCCAAGTGGTCTTTCTCTCTTTCTCCCCTTACCCATCTGTCTATTGCCTCCTTTGAATTCCATGCTGTCACAGTTACCAGCCCTTTCAAGCTTAACATCCTTATCATTTATCGCCCTCCAGGTTCCCTCGGAGAGTTCATCAATGAGCTTGATGCCTTGATAAGCTCCTTTCCTGAGGACGGCTCACCTCTCACAGTTCTGGGCGACTTTAACCTCCCCGTCTACCTTTGACTCATTCCTCTCTGCCTCCTTCTTTCCACTCCTCTCCTCTTTTGACCTCACCCTCTCACCTTCCCCCCTACTCACAAGGCAGGCAATACGCTTGACCTCATCTTTACTAGATGCTGTTCTTCCACTAACCTCATTGCAACTCCCTCCAAGTCTCCGACCACTACCTTGTATCCTTTTCCCTCTCGCTCTCATCCAACACTTCCCACACTGCCCCTACTCGGATGGTATCGCGCCGTCCCAACCTTCGCTCTCTCTCCCCCGCTACTCTCTCCTCTTCCATCCTATCTTCTCTTCCCTCTGCTCAAACTTTCTCCAACCTATCTCCTGATTCTGCCTCCTCAACCCCTCCTCTCCTCCTTACTGCATCCTTTGACTCCCTATGTCCCCTATCCTCCAGACGGCTCGGTCCTCCCCTCCCGCTCCGTGGCTCGACGACTCATTGCGAGCTCACAGAACAGGGCTCCGGGCAGCCGGCGGGAAATGGAGGGAAAACTCGCCTCCTGCGGACCTGGCATCCTTTCACTCCTCCTCTCTACATTTTCCTCCTCTGTCTCTGCTGCTAAAGCCACTTTCTACCATTCTAAATTCCAAGCATCTGCCTCTAACCCTAGGAAGCTCTTTGCCACCTTCTCCTCCCTCCTGAATCCTCCCCCTCCCTCCTCCCTCTCTGCAGATGACTTCGTCAACCATTTTGAAAAGAAGGTCGATGACATCCGATCCTCGTTGCTAAGTCAAACGACACCGCTGGTTCTGCTCACACTGCCCTACCCTATGCTCTGACCTCTTTCTCCCCTCTCTCTCCAGATGAAATCTCTCGCGTCTTGTGACGGCCGGCCGCCCAACAACCTGCCCGCTTGACCCTATCCCCTCCTCTCTTCTCCAGACCATTTCCGGAGACCTTCTCCTTACCTCACCTCGCTCATCAACTCATCCCTGACCGCTGGCTCACGTCCCTCCCGTCTTCAAAGAGAGCGAGAGTTGCACCCCTTCTGAAAAAACCTACACTCGATCCCTCCGATGTCAGCAACTACAGACCAGTATCCCTTCTCTCTTTTCTCTCCAAAACTCTTGAGCGTGCCGTCCTTGGCCAGCTCTACCGCTATCTCTCTCAGAATGACCTTCTTGATCCAAATCAGTCAGGTTTCAAGACTAGTCATTCAACTGAGACTGCTCTTCTCTGTATCACGGAGGCGCTCCGCACTGCTAAAGCTAACTCTCTCTCCTCTGCTCTCATCCTTCTAGACCTATCGGCTGCCTTCGATACTGTGAACCATCAGATCCTCCTCTCCACCCTCTCCGAGTTGGGCATCTCTGGCGCGGCCCACGCTTGGATTGCGTCCTACCTGACAGGTCGCTCCTACCAGGTGGCGTGGCGAGAATCTGTCTCCTCACCACGCGCTCTCACCACTGGTGTCCCCCAGGGCTCTGTTCTAGGCCCTCTCTTATTCTCGCTATACACCAAGTCACTTGGCTCTGTCATAACCTCACATGGTCTCTCCTATCATTGCTATGCAGACGACACACAATTAATCTTCTCCTTTCCTCCTTCTGATGACCAGGTGGCGAATCGCATCTCTGCATGTCTGGCAGACATATCAGTGTGGATGACGGATCACCACCTCAAGCTGAACCTCAGCAAGACGGAGCTCCTCTTCCTCCCGGGGAAGGACTGCCCGTTCCATGATCTCGCCATCACGGTTGACAACTCCATTGTGTCCTCCTCCCAGAGCGCTAAGAACCTTGGCGTGATCCTGGACAACACCCTGGCGTTCTCAACTAACATCAAGGCGGTGTCCGTTCCTGTAGGTTCATGCTCTACAACATCCGCAGAGTACGACCCTGCCTCACACAGGAAGCGGCGCAGGTCCTAATCCAGGCACTTGTCATCTCCGTCTTGATTACTGCAACTCGCTGTTGGCTGGGCTCCCTGCCTGTGCCATTAAGCCCTACAACTCATCCAGAACGCCGTTAGAGCCCGTCTGGTGTTCAACCCCTTCCCAAGTTCTCTCCGTCACCCCGCTCCTCCGCTCTCTCCACTGGCTTCCAGTTGAAGCTCGCATCCGCTACAAGACCATGGTGCTCGCCTACGGAGCTGTGAGGGGAACGGCACCTCAATACCTCCAGGCTCTGATCAGGCCCTACACCCAAACAAGGGCACTGCGTTCATCCACCTCTGGCCTGCTCGCCTCCCTACCACTGAGGAAGTACAGTTCCCGCTCAGCCCAGTCAAAACTGTTCGCTGCTCTGGCCCCCAATGGTGGAACAAACTCCCTCACGACGCCAGGACAGCGGAGTCAATCACCACCTTCCGGAGACACCTGAAACCCCACCTCTTCAAGGAATACCTAGGATAGGGTAAGTAAGGGTAAGTAATCCTTCTCACCCCCTTCTCCCCCAACAAGATTTAGATGCAAGTGGCTGTTCCACTGGTGGTCATAAGGTGTATGC
>NW_026279766.1:0-868 GCF_023373465.1 Oncorhynchus keta
CAGGGCCTGTGTCCAGGGTCAGTAGCTCCCATACAGGGCCATGATTCCAGGGTCAGTAGTTATATACAGGGACAGTTCCAGGGTCAGTAGCTATATACAGGGACAGTTCCAGGGTCAGTAGCTATATACAGGGACAGTTCCAGGGTCAGTAGCTATATACAGGGACAGTTCCAGGGTCAGTAGCTATATACAGGGACAGTTCCAGGGTCAGTAGCTATATACAGGGACAGTTCCAGGGTCAGTAGCTATATACAGGGACAGTTCCAGGGTCAGTAGCTATATACAGGGACAGTTCCAGGGTCAGTAGCTATATACAGGGACAGTTCCAGGGTCAGTAGTTATATACAGGGACAGTTCCAGGGTCAGTAGCTATATACAGGGACAGTTCCAGGGTCAGTAGCTATATACAGGGACAGTTCCAGGGTCAGTAGCTATATACAGGGACAGTTCCAGGGTCAGTAGCTATATACAGGGACAGTTCCAGGGTCAGTAGCTATATACAGGGACAGTTCCAGGGTCAGTAGCTATATACAGGGACAGTTCCAGGGTCAGTAGCTATATACAGGGACAGTTCCAGGGTCAGTAGCTATATACAGGGACAGTTCCAGGGTCAGTAGCTATATACAGGGACAGTTCCAGGGTCAGTAGCTATATACAGGGACAGTTCCAGGGTCAGTAGTTATATACAGGGACAGTTCCAGGGTCAGTAGCTATATACAGGGACAGTTCCAGGGTCAGTAGCTATATACAGGGACAGTTCCAGGGTCAGTAGCTATATACAGGGACAGTTCCAGGGTCAGTAGCTATATACAGGGACAGTTCCAGGGTCAGTATGTACATACGGGGACAGTTCCAGAGTCCAGTAGCT
>NW_026279767.1:0-2767 GCF_023373465.1 Oncorhynchus keta
ATAAATAAATACAAAAGTAGAACAAAAACAGGGACAGTTCCAGGGTCAGTTCCAGGGTCAGTAGCTATATACAGGGACAGTTCCAGGGTCAGTAGTTATATACAGGGTCAGTTCCAGGGTCAGTAGCTATATACAGGGACAGTTCCAGGGTCAGTAGCTATATACAGGGACAGTTCCAGGGTCAGTAGTTATATACAGGGACAGTTACAGGGTCAGTAGCTATATACAGGTACAGTTCCAGGGTCAGTAGCTATATACAGGGACAGTTCCAGGGTCAGTAGCTGTAATGGCGTTCTTCGTTTGTCGAAAGAGAGTCGGACCGAAATGCAGCGTGGTTGTTACTCATGTTCTTTAATGAATGAATTGCGATACATGAAATAACTTATACAAATACAAAAACAACAAACGGAATGTGAAATCTAATTACAGCCTATCTGGTGAACACTACACAGAGACAGGAACAATCACCCACGGAATACACATTGAAACCCGGCTACCTAAATATGGTTCCCAATCAGAGACGAAAATCACCTGACTCTGATTGAGAACCGCCTCAGGCAGCCAACTAAGCTACACCCCTACTCAGCCGCAGAAATCCCAATGCCTACAAAACCCCAATATGAAACACAACATATAAACCCATGTCACACCCTGGCCTGACCAAATATATAACGAAACACAAAACACCAAGGCAAAGTGACCAAGGCGTGACAGAACCCCCCTAAGGTGCGGACTCCCGGACGCTTTCACAACCTTAGGAAGGGTCCGGGTGGGCGTCTGTCCATGGTGGCGGTTCCGGCTCGGGGCGTGGACCCACTCCATTAATGTCATAGTTCCTCCCCTTCGCGTCCTGGGATAATCCACCTCGCCGCCGACCATGGCCTAATAGTCCTCACCCAGAACCCCACTGAACTGAGGGGCAGCTCGGGACTGAGGGCAGCTCGGGACTGAGGGGCAGCTCGGGACTGAGGGACTTCCGGGACTGATGGGCAGCTCGGGACTGAGGGAAGCCGGGACTGAGAGAAAGCCCAGTACTGAGAAGCTTCCAGTACTGAGGAAGCCCAGTACTGAGAGGAAGCCCAGTACTGAGATGAAGCTCAGGCAGGTAGTAGGCTCTGGTAGATCCTGGCTGGCTGGTGGATCTGGAAGATTCTGGTTGACTGGCAGATCTGGAAGAGACTGGTTGACTGGCAGATCTGGAAGAATCTGGTTGACTGGCAGATCTAGAAGATCATGGCTGACTGGCGGATCTAGCTGCATCATGCAGACTGACAGCTCTGGCTGCTCCATGCAGGCTGGCAGCACCTTGCAGACTGGCAGCTCCCTGCAGACTGGCAGCTCCTTGCCGACTGACAGCTCTGGCTGCTCCATGCAGGCTGACAGCTCCTTGCAGACTGACAGCTCCTTGCAGACTGGCAGCTCTGGCTGCTTCATGCAGAATGACAGCTCTGGCTGCTTCATGCAGACTGACAGCTCTGGCTGCTTCATGCAGACTGACAGCTCTGACTGCTCCCATGCAGGCTGACAGCTCTGACTGCTCCATGCAGGCTGGCAGCACCTTGCAGACTGGCAGCTCCTTGCAGACTGGCAGCTCCTTGCAGACTGACAGCTCTGGCTGCTTCATGCAGACTGGCAGCTCAGGCTGCTCCGAACAGGCAGGGGAGGCTCCGGCAGCGCTGTAGAGGAGGAAGGCTCTGATAGCTGAACAGACAGGAGACTCCAGCAGCGCTGTAGAGGAGAATGCTCTGATAGCGCTGAACAGGCGGGGAGGCTCCCGGCAGCGCAGGAGAGGCGACGCGCACTGTAGGCCTGATGCGTGGTGCTGGCACTGGTGGTACTGGGCAGAGGACACGCACAGGAAGCCTGGTGCGGGGAGCTGCTACCGGAGGACTGGTGTGTGGAGGTGGCTCTGGATAGACCGGACCGTGCAGGCGCACTGGAGCTCTTGAGCACCGATCCTGACCAACCTTACCTGGCTCGATGCCCACTCTAGCCCGGCCAATACGAAGGGCTGGTATGAACCGCACCGGGCTATGCCACTGGAAACACCGTGCGCTCCATAGCATAACACGGTGCCTGCCCGGTCTCTCTAGCCCCCGGGAAGCACAGGGAGTTTGCGCAGGTCTCCTACCTGGCATAGCCATACTCCCTGTAAGCCCCCCAATACATTTTGGGGCTGACTCTCAGGCTTCCATCCCGCGTCGTCGTGCTGCCTCTTCATACCAGCGCCTCTCCGCGTTAGCCGTCTCCAGTTCTTCCTTGGGGGCGGCGATATTCTCCAGGCTGTGCCCATGGTCCTTTTCCGTCCAGAATCTCCTCCCAAGTCCATTTCTCCAAGTAGTGCAGCCTCTCCCACTGTAGTTGCTGCTCCTCACGATTAACAAGGAGAGTTGGCTCAGGTCTATCTCCTGACTCAGCCACTCTCCCTCTGAGCCCCCCCAATACATTTTTTGGGGGCTGACTCACGGGCTTTCCTCTGCGCCGTCGTGATTTTCTCTCCAACTCCATTCTCCTGTAAACCCTCTTCGCACTGCTCCAGCGAATCCCAGGTGGGCTCTGGCACTCTCTGGGTCGACCGCCCACCTGTCTATTTCATCCCCCACGTATACTCCATACTTCTGCTATCCATAACGTCCTCCGTTCGCTGCTCCTGCTGTCGTTGCCTGTAACCGCGCCACTCGGTCCATGTGTGGTGGGTGATTCTGTAATGGCATTCTTCGTTTGTCGAAAGAGAGTCGGACCGAAATGCAGCGTGGTTGTTACTCAT
>NW_026279768.1:0-3880 GCF_023373465.1 Oncorhynchus keta
TCTACCACCGCTGTCTGTACCACCGCTGTCTACCACCGCTGTCTGACTCTACCACCGCTGTCTGTTTTCTACCACAGCTGTCTGTTCTCTACCACCGCTGTCTGTTCTCTACCACCGCTGTCTGTTCTCTACCACCGCTTGTCTGACCTCTACCACCGCTTGTCTGTCTTCTACCACCGCTGTCTGTTCTTCTACCACCGCTGTCTGACCTCTACCACCGCTGTCTGATTCTCTACCACCGCTGTCTGACTCTCTACCACCGCTGTCTGATCCTCTACCACCGCTGTCTGTTCTCTACCACCGCTGTCTGATCTTCTACCACCGCTGTCTGTTCTCTACCACTGCTGTCTGATCCTCTACCACCGCTGTCTGACTCCTCTACCACCGCTGTCTGTTCTCTACCACCGCTGTCTGACCTCTACCACCGCTGTCTGTTCTCTACCACCGCTGTCTGACCTCTACCACCGCTGTCTGACTCTCTACCACCGCTGTCTGTTCTCTACCACCGCTGTCTGACCTCTACCACCGCTGTCTGTTCTCTACCACCGCTGTCTGACCTCTACCACCGCTGTCTGACCTCTACCACCGCTGTCTGTTCTCTACCACCGCTGTCTGTTCTCTACCACCGCTGTCTGTTCTCTACCACCGCTGTCTGTTCTCTACCACCGCTGTCTGTTCTCTACCACCGCTGTCTGTTCTCTACCACCGCTGTCTGTTCTCTACCACCGCTGTCTGTTTTCTACCACCGCTGTCTGTTCTCTACCACCGCTGTCTGTTTTCTACCACCGCTGTCTGTTTTCTACCACCGCTGTCTGTTTTCTACCACCGCTGTCTGTTTTCTACCACCGCTGTCTGTTCTCTACCACCGCTGTCTGTTCTCTACCACCGCTGTCTGTTCTCTACCACCGCTGTCTGTTCTCTACCACCGCTGTCTGTTCTCTACCACCGCTGTCTGTTCTCTACCACCGCTGTCTGTTCTCTACCACCGCTGTCTGTTCTCTACCACCGCTGTCTGTTCTCTACCACCGCTGTCTGACTCTCTACCACCGCTGTCTGTTCTCTACCACCGCTGTCTGTTCTCTACCACCGCTGTCTGATTCTCTACCACCGCTGTCTGTTCTCTACCACCGCTGTCTGTTCTCTACCACCGCTGTCTGTTCTCTACCACCGCTGTCTGACCTCTACCACCGCTGTCTGACCTCTACCACCGCTGTCTGTTCTCTACCACCGCTGTCTGACCTCTACCACCGCTGTCTGTTCTCTACCACCGCTGTCTGTTCTCTACCACCGCTGTCTGATCCTCTACCACCGCTGTCTGACCTCTACCACCGCTGTCTGTTCTCTACCACCGCTGTCTGTTCTCTACCACCGCTTGTCTGATCTCTACCACCGCTGTCTGTTCTCTACCACCGCTGTCTGTTTTCTACCACCGCTGTCTGTTTTCTACCACCGCTGTCTGTCTTCTACCACCGCTGTCTGACCTCTACCACCGCTGTCTGTTCTCTACCACCGCTGTCTGTTCTCTACCACCGCTGTCTGATCTCTACCACCGCTGTCTGTTCTCTACCACCGCTGTCTGCCTCTACCACCGCTGTCTGACCTCTACCACCGCTGTCTGTTCTCTACCACCGCTGTCTGACCTCTACCACCGCTGTCTGTTTTCTACCACCGCTGTCTGTTTCTCTACCACCGCTGTCTGTTCTCTACCACCGCTGTCTGTTCTCTACTCACCGCTGTCTGTTCTCTACCACCGCTGTCTGACCTCTACCACCGCTGTCTGTTCTCTACCACCGCTGTCTGACCTCTACCATCGCTGTCTGTTCTCTACCACCGCTGTCTGTTCTCTACCACCGCTGTCTGACCTCTACCACCGCTGTCTGTTCTCTACCACCGCTGTCTGACCTCTACCACCGCTGTCTGTTCTCTACCACCGCTGTCTGTTCTCTACCACCGCTGTCTGTCTCTCTACCACCGCTGTCTGACCTCTACCACCGCTGTCTGTTCTCTACCACCGCTGTCTGTTCTCTACCACCGCTGTCTGTTCTCTACCACCGCTGTCTGTTCTCTACCACCGCTGTCTGTTCTCTACCACCGCTGTCTGTCCTCTACCACCGCTGTCTGACCTCTACCGCTGTCTGTTCTCTACCACCGCTGTCCTGTTCTCTACCACCGCTGTCTGACCTCTACCACCGCTGTCTGTTCTCTACCACCGCTGTCTGTTCTCTACCACCGCTGTCTGATCTCTACCACCGCTGTCTGATCTCTACCACCGCTGTCTGTTCTCTACCACCGCTGTCTGACCTCTACCACCGCTGTCTGTTCTTCTACCACCGCTGTCTGTTCTCTACCACCGCTGTCTGATCTCTACCACCGCTGTCTGTTCTCTACCACCGCTGTCTGACCTCTACCACCGCTGTCTGTCTCTACCGCTGTCTGTTCTCTACCACCGCTGTCTGACCTCTACCACCGCTGTCTGTTCTCTACCACCGCTGTCTGACCTCTACCACCGCTGTCTGATTCTCTACCACCGCTGTCTGTTCTCTACCACCGCTGTCTGTCTCTCTACCACCGCTGTCTGTTCTCTACCACCGCTGTCTGACCTCTACCACCGCTGTCTGTCCTCTACCACCGCTGTCTGTTTTCTACCACTGCTGTCTGACCTCTACCACCGCTGTCTGTTTTCTACCACCGCTGTCTGACCTCTACCACCGCTGTCTGATCTCTACCACCGCTGTCTGTTCTCTACCACCGCTGTCTGACCTCTACCACCGCTGTCTGTTCTCTACCACCGCTGTCTGACCTCTACCACCGCTGTCTGACCTCTACCACCGCTGTCTGTTCTCTACCACCGCTGTCTGTTCTCTACCACCGCTGTCTGACCTCTACCACCGCTGTCTGTTCTCTACCACCGCTGTCTGTTCTCTACCACCGCTGTCTGTTCTCTACCACCGCTGTCTGTTCTCTACCACCGCTGTCTGTTTTCTACCACCGCTGTCTGTTTTCTACCACCGCTGTCTGTTTTCTACCACCGCTGTCTGTTTTCTACCACCGCTGTCTGTTTTCTACCACCGCTGTCTGTTTTCTACCACCGCTGTCTGTTCTCTACCACCGCTGTCTGTTCTCTACCACCGCTGTCTGTTCTCTACCACCGCTGTCTGTTCTCTACCACCGCTGTCTGACCTCTACCACCGCTGTCTGTTTTCTACCACCGCTGTCTGTTTTCTACCACCGCTGTCTGTTTTCTACCACCGCTGTCTGTTCTTCTACCACCGCTGTCTGTTCTCTACCACCGCTGTCTGTTCTCTACCACCGCTGTCTGTTTTCTACCACCGCTGTCTGTTTTCTACCACCGCTGTCTGTTTTCTACCACCGCTGTCTGTTCTCTACCACCGCTGTCTGTTCTCTACCACCGCTGTCTGACCTCTACCACCGCTGTCTGACCTCTACCACCGCTGTCTGTTCTCTACCACCGCTGTCTGACCTCTACCACCGCTGTCTGTTCTCTACCACCGCTGTCTGTTCTCTACCACCGCTGTCTGATCCTCTACCACCGCTGTCTGACCTCTACCACCGCTGTCTGTTCTCTACCACCGCTGTCTGTTCTCTACCACCGCTGTCTGACCTCTACCACCGCTGTCTGTTCTCTACCACCGCTGTCTGTTTTCTACCACCGCTGTCTGTTTTCTACCACCGCTGTCTGATCTTCTACCACCGCTGTCTGTTTCTCTACCACCGCTGTCTGACCTCTACCACCGCTGTCTGACCTCTACCACCGCTGTCTGACCTCTACCACCGCTGTCTGACCTCTACCACCGCTGTCTGACCTCTACCACCGCTGTCTGACCTCTACCACCGCTGTCTGATCTCTACCACCGCTGTC
>NW_026279769.1:0-20758 GCF_023373465.1 Oncorhynchus keta
AAACAACACATTTCACTAATAATCATTCAGATTTTTACTTACTGTATGGCTGACCCTGTAAACAACACAACAACACTACTGTATGGCTGACCCTAAAACAACACATTACACTATCGTACTACTACTGTATGGCTGACCCTGTAAAACAACACATTACACTACACCTATCGTACTACTACTGTATGGCTGACCCTGTAAAACAACACATTACACTACACCTATCGTACACTACTACTGTATGGCTGACCCCAAACAACACATTACACTACACCTATCGTACTACTACTGTATGGCTGACCTGTAAAAACAACACATTACACTACACCTATCTGTACTACTACTGTAATTGACCCTGTAAAACAACACATTTACACTACACCTATCGTACTACTACTGTATGGCTGACCCTGTAAAACAACACATTACACTACACCTATCGTACTACTACTGTATGGCTGACCCTGTAAAACAACACATTACACTACCTATCGTACTACTACTGTATGGCTGACCCTGTAAAACAACACATTACACTACACTATCGTACTACTACTGTATGGCTGACCCTGTAAACAACACATTAAACAACACATTACACTGTAAACAACACATTATACCACACCTATCGTACTACTGACTGTAAACAACACAATACACTGCACCAATTAATGTTACTGTAAAACAACACATTACACTACACCTATCGTACTACTACTGGCTGACCCTGTAAAACAACACATTTCACTGCACCTATCGTACTACTACTGTATGGCTGACCCTGTAAAACAACACATTACACTGCACCTATCGTACTACTACTGTATGGCTGACCCTGTAAAACAACACATTTACACTACACCTATCGTACTACTACTGTATGGCTGACCCTGTAAAACAACACATTACACTACACCTATCGTACTACTACTGTATGGCTGACCCTGTAAAACAACACATTACACTACACCTATCGTACTACTACTGTATGGCTGACCCTGTAAAACAACACATTACACTACACCTATCGTACTACTACTGTATGGCTGACCCTGTAAAACAACACATTACACTGCACCTATCGTACTACTACTGTATGGCTGACCCTGTAAAACAACACATTACACTGCACCTATCGTACTACTACTGTATGGCTGACCCTGTAAAACAACACATTACACTACACCTATCGTACTACTACTGTATGGCTGACCCTGTAAAACAACACATTACACTACACCTATCGTACTACTACTGTATGGCTGACCCTGTAAAACAACACATTACACTACACCTATCGTACTACTACTGTATGGCTGACCCTGTAAAACAACACATTACACTACACCTATCGTACTACTACTGTATGGCTGACCCTGTAAAACAACACATTACACTACACCTATCGTACTACTACTGTATGGCTGACCCTGTAAAACAACACATTACACTGCACCTATCGTACTACTACTGTATGGCTGACCCTGTAAAACAACACATTACACTACACCTATCGTACTACTACTGTATGGCTGACCCTGTAAAACAACACATTTCACTGCACCTATCGTACTACTACTGTATGGCTGACCCTGTAAAACAACACATTTCACTACACCTATCGTACTACTACTGTATGGCTGACCCTGTAAAACAACACATTGCACTACACCTATCGTACTACTACTGTATGGCTGACCCTGTAAAACAACACATTACACTACACCTATCGTACTACTACTGTACCCTGTAAAACAACACATTTCACTACACCTATCGTACTACTACTGTATGGCTGACCCTGTAAAACAACACATTACACTACACCTATCGTACTACTACTGTATGGCTGACCCTGTAAAACAACACATTACACTGCACCTATCGTACTACTACTGTATGGCTGACCCTGTAAAACAACACATTACACTACACCTATCGTACTACTACTGTATGGCTGACCCTGTAAAACAACACATTTCACTACACCTATCGTACTACTACTGTATGGCTGACCCTGTAAAACAACACATTTCACTACACCTATCGTACTACTACTGTATGGCTGACCCTGTAAAACAACACATTACACTACACCTATCGTACTACTACTGTATGGCTGACCCTGTAAAACAACACATTACACTACACCTATCGTACTACTACTGTATGGCTGACCCTGTAAAACAACACATTACACTACACCTATCGTACTACTACTGTATGGCTGACCCTGTAAAACAACACATTACACTGCACCTATCGTACTACTACTGTATGGCTGACCCTGTAAAACAACACATTACACTACACCTATCGTACTACTACTGTATGGCTGACCCTGTAAACAACACATTACACTGCACCTATCGTACTACTACTGTATGGCTGACCCTGTAAAACAACACATTACACTACACCTATCGTACTACTACTGTATGGCTGACCCTGTAAAACAACACATTACACTGCACCTATCGTACTACTACTGTATGGCTGACCCTGTAAAACAACACATTACACTACACCTATCGTACTACTACTGTATGGCTGACCCTGTAAAACAACACATTACACTACACCTATCGTACTACTACTGTATGGCTGACCCTGTAAAACAACACATTACACTACACCTATCGTACTACTACTGTATGGCTGACCCTGTAAAACAACACATTACACTGCACCTATCGTACTACTACTGTATGGCTGACCCTGTAAAACAACACATTACACTACACCTATCGTACTACTACTGTATGGCTGACCCTGTAAAACAACACATTACACTACACCTATCGTACTACTACTGTATGGCTGACCCTGTAAAACAACACATTTCACTACACCTATCGTACTACTACTGTATGGCTGACCCTGTAAAACAACACATTACACTACACCTATCGTACTACTACTGTATGGCTGACCCTGTAAAACAACACATTTCACTACACCTATCGTACTACTACTGTATGGCTGACCCTGTAAAACAACACATTACACTACACCTATCGTACTACTACTGTATGGCTGACCCTGTAAAACAACACATTACACTGCACCTATCGTACTACTACTGTATGGCTGACCCTGTAAAACGACACATTACACTGCACCTATCGTACTACTACTGTATGGCTGACCCTGTAAAACAACACATTACACTACACCTATCGTACTACTACTGTATGGCTGACCCTGTAAAACAACACATTTCACTACACCTATCGTACTACTACTGTATGGCTGACCCTGTAAAACAACACATTACACTGCACCTATCGTACTACTACTGTATGGCTGACCCTGTAAAACAACACATTTCACTACACCTATCGTACTACTACTGTATGGCTGACCCTGTAAAACAACACATTACACTACACCTATCGTACTACTACTGTATGGCTGACCCTGTAAAACAACACATTACACTGCACCTATCGTACTACTACTGTATGGCTGACCCTGTAAAACAACACATTACACTACACCTATCGTACTACTACTGTACCCTGTAAAACAACACATTACACTACACCTATCGTACTACTACTGTATGGCTGACCCTGTAAAACAACACATTACACTACACCTATCGTACTACTACTGTATGGCTGACCCTGTAAAACAACACATTACACTACACCTATCGTACTACTACTGTATGGCTGACCCTGTAAAACAACACATTACACTACACCTATCGTACTACTACTGTATGGCTGACCCTGTAAAACAACACATTACACTACACCTATCGTACTACTACTGTATGGCTGACCCTGTAAAACAACACATTACACTACACCTATCGTACTACTACTGTATGGCTGACCCTGTAAAACAACACATTACACTACACCTATCGTACTACTACTGTATGGCTGACCCTGTAAAACAACACATTTCACTACACCTATCGTACTACTACTGTATGGCTGACCCTGTAAAACAACACATTTCACTACACCTATCGTACTACTACTGTATGGCTGACCCTGTAAAACAACACATTTCACTGCACCTATCGTACTACTACTGTATGGCTGACCCTGTAAAACAACACATTACACTACACCTATCGTACTACTACTGTATGGCTGACCCTGTAAAACAACACATTACACTACACCTATCGTACTACTACTGTATGGCTGACCCTGTAAAACAACACATTACACTACACCTATCGTACTACTACTGTATGGCTGACCCTGTAAAACAACACATTACACTACACCTATCGTACTACTACTGTATGGCTGACCCTGTAAAACAACACATTACACTACACCTATCGTACTACTACTGTATGGCTGACCCTGTAAAACAACACATTACACTACACCTATCGTACTACTACTGTATGGCTGACCCTGTAAAACAACACATTACACTACACCTATCGTACTACTACTGTATGGCTGACCCTGTAAAACAACACATTACACTACACCTATCGTACTACTACTGTATGGCTGACCCTGTAAAACAACACATTACACTACACCTATCGTACTACTACTGTATGGCTGACCCTGTAAAACAACACATTACACTACACCTATCGTACTACTACTGTATGGCTGACCCTGTAAAACAACACATTACACTACACCTATCGTACTACTACTGTATGGCTGACCCTGTAAAACAACACATTACACTACACCTATCGTACTACTACTGTATGGCTGACCCTGTAAAACAACACATTACACTACACCTATCGTACTACTACTGTATGGCTGACCCTGTAAAACAACACATTACACTACACCTATCGTACTACTACTGTATGGCTGACCCTGTAAAACAACACATTACACTACACCTATCGTACTACTACTGTATGGCTGACCCTGTAAAACAACACATTACACTACACCTATCGTACTACTACTGTACCCTGTAAAACAACACATTACACTACACCTATCGTACTACTACTGTACCCTGTAAAACAACACATTTCACTGCACCTATCCAGTGTGTCAAACCTAAATCTATTAAAACGATTTCTCTTTCTCTCTCACACATCAATAATAAAAGAAAACAAATCCATTGTTGTCTCCGATGCCACAGAGAGGGTGATGTGACATGTACAAACTGTCGCTGGTGGCAACAGTGCAGTTTGATGTTCTATGGCGTGACGGTGGAGTCAAGTCATTTTGCACCCAATTACACTGCAGTAAATCTGGTGGATGCCACTTGTCTTGGAGTATCGGTTATCACTGTCACCTTGACATTCTCTGTTGACACAGCTCTCCTCCTAACAGAGACCTAACAGAATCCTAATAGAACAGCCCTAACACCGCCCTAACAGAACATATCCCTAAAAGAACAGAATGCCAACAGAACATATCCCTAACAGAACAGAACAGAGCCAAAATACAACCCTAACGGAAGAGAACGCTTACAGAACAGAACCCTAACAGAACAGAACCATAACAGAACAGAGATGTAACAGAACCCTAACAGAACAGAATGCTTACAGAACAGAACCCTTACAGAACAGAACCCTTACAGAACAGAGCCCAAACAGAACAGAGCCCAAACAGAACCCTAACAGAAGAGAGCGCTTGCAGAACAGAGCCCAAACAGAACCCTAACGGAAGAGAACGCTTACAGAACAGAACCCTAACAGAACAGAACCATAACAGAACAGAGATGTAACAGAACCCTAACAGAACAGAATGCTTACAGAACAGAACCCTTACAGAACAGAACCCTTACAGAACAGAGCCCTAACAGAACAGAGCCCAAACAGAACCCTAACAGAAGAGAGCGCTTGCAGAACAGACTCCCTAACAGAACAGAGATGTAACAGAGCTCTAACAGAACAGAACGCTTACAGAAAAGAGAACCTAAAACAAAGCCAGAAAAGAACAGAGCCCTAATGGAACCGAGCCAAAACAGAACATAGCCCTTATAGACCCAAGACCTGACAGACCAGAGCCATTACAGAACCAAAATAGAACAGAGCCCTTAGAGAGCCTTACCAGAACAGAGCCTTAACTAAAATAACAGAGGTGTAACAGAGCCCTAACAGAAGAGCGCCCTTATAGAACCAAGCCCTTACAGAACAGAACCCTAGCAAAACAGAGCCCAAACAGAACAGTGCACCTACAGAGCCCTGACAGAACAAAACCCTTACAGAGCGTTAACAGAACAGAGCCCTTACAGAGAGCCCTGATAGAGATCTAACAGAACAGAATCCTAATAGAACATATCCCTAATAGAACCCTAACAGAACAGAGCCCTAACATAACAGCGCCCTTACAGAACAGTGCCCTAACAGAACAGAGCCCTTACAAATCCCTAACAGAACGAAGATCTAACAGAACAGAACCCTAACAGAACAGAAATCTGAAATAACAGAACAGAGCATTAACCGAGCAGTAACAGAACAGAGCCCTAAAAGAAGACAGAACAGAAGATAGTCCTAATAGAGCCTTAACAGAATAGCGTCCTAACAGAGTCCTTACAAAAGAGAATCCTAACAGAACAGTGCACTTATAGAGCACTTAAAGAACAGAGCCCTAACTGAACATTGCATTTTCAGGGCCCTAACAGAACAGAGCCCCTACATAGCACTAACAGAACAGAACCCTTACCAATCCCTAAAAACAGAGCACTTACAGATTCCTAACAGAACAGAACCCTAACC
This sequence comes from Oncorhynchus keta, assembly GCF_023373465.1. NCBI lineage: Eukaryota > Metazoa > Chordata > Actinopteri > Salmoniformes > Salmonidae > Oncorhynchus > Oncorhynchus keta. The sequence continues at coordinate 6,677 of NW_026279769.1, forward strand.
GAACAGAGCCTTAACAGAACAAAGCCCTAACAGAGCACTAACAGAACAGAGACCTAACATAACAGACCCTTACAGAACCCTAAAAGAACCCTGATGGAACAGAAGAAGACCCCATGAAATGGATAAAAATGAATGGAGATGTATTGGCATTGGGTGAACCATATACACAATCGCGATATACCACTCAAATGGACGGCAGTTCATCAAAACCATATTGTAGTATAAAAAAACAAAATTCCCATGGGGGTGAGCGCGCTCTACAGTAGATTTTCATATGGATCACAAAGTCAATGCTATTATTTTCTAAATCAAATAATAATAATAATAATAAAACCTCAAAGTTATTTTTGGGACATTATTCAAAAATGTTTAGATTTTTTTGTCAATTATACATATGTAGTGATCGTATGGACATGCTTTTGTCATATTTTATTGAGTTGGTCCATAATGCCTGTTTTGTCCATTTGGTATTTCATTAGGATACCCATTAGCTGTTGAAAAGTAGCAGCTACTCTTCCTGGGGTCCACACAAAACATGAACGATTGTACAGAATGTCATCATGAAGTGCTTTGAGAGACTAGTCAAGGACCATATCACCTCCACCCTACCCAACACCCTAGACCCACTCCAATTTGCTTACCGCCCCAATAGGTCCACAGAGGATTCAATCGCAACCACAATGCACACTGCCCTAACCCATCTATGTCAGAATGCTGTTCATCGACTACAGCTCAGCATTTAACAACATAGTTCCCCCCAAAATCGTCATCAAGCTCGAAACCCTGGGTCTCGACCCCGCCCTGTGTAACTGGGTACTGGATTTCCTTATGGGCCGTCCCCCAGGTGGTGAGGGTAGGTAACAACATCTCCACTCCGCTGATCCTCAACACTGGGGTCCCACAAGGGTGCGTTCTGAGCCCTCTGCTGTACTCCCTGTTCACCCACGACTGCGTGGCCACGCAAGCTTCCAACTCAATCATCAAGCTTGCAGACGACACTACAGTAGACTTGATTATACCAACAACGATGAGACGGCCTACAGGGAGGAGGTGAGGGACCTCGAAATGTGGTGGCAGAAACCTCACACTCAACGTCAACAAAACTAAGGAGATGATTGTGGACGTCAGGAAACAGCAGAGGGAACTCCCCTATCCACATCGATGGGTAGTACGTTTTAAGTTCCTCAGCATACACATCACAGACAAACTGAATTCGTCCACGCACACAGACAGCATCGTGAAGAAGGCGCAGCAGCGCCTCTTCAACCTCAGGAGGCTGAAGAAATTCGGCTTGTCACCAAAAGCACTTACAAACTTCTACAGATGCACAATCGAGAGCATCCTGTCGGGCTGTATCACCGCCTGGTACGGAAACTGCTCCGCCCACAACCGTAAGGCTCTCCAGAGGGTAGTGAGGTCTGCACAACGCATCACCGGGGCAAACTACCTGCCCTCCAGGACACCTAAAACACCCGATGTCAAAGGAAGGCCATAAAGATCATCAAGGACAACAACCACCCGAGCCACTGACTGTTCACCCCGCTATCATCCAGAAGTCGAGGTCAATACAGGTGCATCGAAGCTGGGACCGAGAGATTGAAAAACAGCTTCTATCTCAAGGCCATCAGACTGTTAAACAGCCACCACTAACATTTAGTGGCTGCTGCCAACACACCGACTCAACTCCAGCCACTTTAATAATGGGAATTGATGGGAATTGATGTAAAATATATCACTAGCCACTTTAAACAATGCTACTTAACCTCTAGCGTTGAGCAATCCCGTATCCTGGAGCATAATCATAGCCTCAAGCTCATTACCATAACGCAACGTTAACTATTCATGAAAATCGCAAGTGAAATGAAAGAAATATATTCACTCACAAGCTTAGCCTTTTGTTAACAACACTGTCATCTCAGATTTTCAAAATATGCTTTTCAACCATAGCTACACAAGCATTTGATAGCCAGCATAGCATTAAGACTGGCATTCAGCAGGCAACATTTTCACAAAAACAAGAAAAGCATTCAAATAAAATAATTTACCTTTGAAGAACTTCCGATGTTTTCAATGAGGAGACTCTCAGTTAGATAGCAAATGTTCATTTTTTCCAAAAATATTATTTGTGTAGGAGAAATCGCTCCGTTTTGTTCATCACGTTTGGCTATGAAAAAAACTAAAATTCAGTCATTACAACGCCAAACTTTTTTCCAAATTAACTCCATAATATCGACAGAAACATGGCAAGCGTTGTTTAGAGTCAATCCTCAAGGTGTTTTTCACATATCTATTCGATGATAAATCATTCGTGGCAGTTGGGTTTCTCCTCAGTAGCAAACGGAAAAGTATTGCAGCTGGAGATTACGCAATAATTGCGACAGAGGACACGAAGCGACCACCTGGTAAATGTAGTGTTTTATGGTCAATCTTCCAATGATATGCCTACAAATACGTCACAATGCTGCAGACACCTTGGGTAAACGACAGAAAGTGTAAGCTCATTCCTGGCGCATTCACAGCCATATAAGGAGTCATTGGAACACAGCGCCCTCAAAATCTGGGGCACTTCCTGTTTGAAATTTCATCTTGGTTTCGCCTGTAGCATCAGTTGTGTGGCATTCACAGACAATATCTTTGCAGTTTTGGAAACGTCAGAGTGTTTTCTTTCCAAAGCTGTCAATTATATGCATTGTCGAGCATCTTTTCATGACAAAATATCTTGTTTAAAACGGGAACGTTTTTCATCCAAAAATTAAAATAGCGCCCCTATATCCAAGAAGTTAATATAATGTTTACATACCCTACGTTATTCATCTCATATGTATACGTATATACTGTACTCTATATCATCTACTGCATCTTTATGTAATGCATGTATCACTAGCAACTTTAAACTATGCCACTTTGTTCTCATATGTATATACTGTACTCTATACCATCTACTGCATCTTGCCTATGCCGCTCTGTACCATCACTCATTCATATATCTTTATGTACATATTCTTTATCCCTTTACATTTGTTTGTATAAGGTAGTAGTTTTGGAATTGTTAGTTAGATTACTCGTTGGTTATTACTGCATTGTCGGAACTAGAAGCACAAGCATTTCGCTACACTGGCATTAACATCTGCTAACCATGTGTATGTGACAAATACATTTGATTTGATTTAGAATGACATAATACAGAACATCATTAGACAAGAACAGCTCAAGGACAGAACTACATACATTTTTAAAAAGGCACACGTAGCCAACATATCAATACATACAAACTATCTATGTCCAATAGGGGAGAGGGGTTGTGCCATGAGGTGTTGCTTTATCTGCTTTTTGAAACCAGGTTTGCTGTTTATCTGAGCAATATGAGATGGAAGGAAGTTCCATGCAATAAGGGCGCTATATAAAACTGTATGCTTTCTTGAATTTGTTCTAGATTTGGGGACTGTGAAAAGACCCCTGGTGTCATTTTATTTTTATTTTTTTATTTTACCTTTATTTACCAGGTAGGCTAGTTGAGAACAAGTTCTCATTTGCAACTGCGACCTGGCCAAGATAAAGCAATTCGACACATACAACAACACAGAGTTAGTTACACATGGAATAAACAAAACATACAGTCAATAATACAGTAGAACAAAAGAAAACAAAAAGTCTATATACAGTGAGCACAAATGAGGTAAGTTAAGGAAATAAATAGGCCATGGTGGGATAAGTGTGTGTGACAGAGCTGTGTGTAAGTTGACTATGCAAATAATTTGGGATTTTCAATACAATGTTTCTTATAAAAAGAAGTGATGCAGTCAGTCTCTCCTCAACTCTTAGCCAAGAGAGACTGGCAGCATAGTATTTATTTCAGCCCTCTGATTACAATTAAGAGCAAAACGTGCCGCTCTGTTTTGGGCCAGCTGCAACTTAACTAGGTCTATCCTTGCAACACTGGACCACACGACTGGACAATAATCAAGATCAAAACTAGAGCCTGCAGACCTTGCTTTTTGGAGTGTGGTGTCAAAAAAGCAGACAATTTCTGTATTACGGCTTTATTACAGACAGACCTCTCCCATCTTTACAACCATTGAATCTATATAATTTGACCATGACAGTTTAAATAACTTGGCGTTACCTTAGACTGTAGTCTCCTCAACTTGTTCAACATTCACACCATTCATTACCAGATACAGCTGAGGTCTAGAACTTAGGGAATTATATGTACCAAATACAATGCTCTTAGTTTTAGAGATGTTCAGGACCCGTTTATTACTGGCCACCCATTCCAAAACAGACTGCAACTCTTTGTTAAGGGTTCCAGTGACTTCGTTAGCTGTGGTTGCTGGTGCGTATATGGATGAATCATAAGCATACATGCACACACATGCTTTGTTTAATGCCCGTGGCAGGTCATTGGTAAAAATATAAAAGAGTAGAGGGCCTAGAGAGCTGCCCTGCGGTACACCACACTTTACATGTTTGACATTAGAGACACTTCCATTAAAGAAAACCCTTCGAGTTCTATTAGATAAATGTAATAGCTCTGAATCCATAATATGGATATGAAAAGCCATAGCACTTGAGTTTTTCAACAACAGCTCATGGTCAATAATATCAAAGGCTGCACTGAAATCTAACAGTACAGCTCCCACAATCATATTACTATCAATTTCTTTCAACCAATCATCAGTCATTTGTGTCAGTGCAGTACATGTTGGTAATTTATGAACATTTGAAAATCTTGGCCATGTTCTGTTATAATCTCCAGCCGGCAAAGCCAGAAGTGGACTGGCCTCCCTCATAGCCTGGTTCCTCTCTAGGTTTCCTCTTAGGTTCTGGCCTTTCTAGGGAGTTTTTCCTAGCCACCGTGCTTCTACACCTGCATTGCTTGCTGTTTGGGGTTTTAGGCTGGGTTTCTGTACAAGACTTTGAGATATCAGCTGATGTACAAAGGGCTATATAAATACATTTGATTTGATGAGGGTTGCCTAATCACACATAATCACACATATGGAAAGATGTGACCTTTTTAACCCCTAGAAACAGCCCCTTTGACCTCAATTTAACTTCTTTGGGACTGGGGGCAGTAATGAGTAGCTTGGATAATAAGGTGCCCAGAGTAAATGCCTGCTACTCAGGCCTAAAAGCTAGAATTTGCATACAATTAGTAGATTTGGACGTTTCTGAAATTGTTTGAATGATATCTGTGAGTATAACAGAACTCCAATGGCAAAAACCTGAGAAAAAAACAGGAGATGGAAATCTGAAGTCTGTAGTTTTTCAGGTCATTGCCTATCGAATATACAGTGTCTATGGGATCATATTGCACTTCCTAAGGCATCCACTAGATGTCAACAGTCTTTTGAACCTTGTTTGATTCTTGTTTGATTCTACAGTGAAGGGGGAGCTGATTGAGTGAGGTGTCTGGCAGAGTGCCATGAGCTCAGTCTTGCGAGCTCCCATGAGAGTTAGTTGCGTTCCATTGCATTTCTACAGACAAAGGAATTCTCCGGTTGAGACATTATTGAAGATTAATGATAAAAATATCCTAAACATTGATTACATACTTCGTTTGACATGTTTCTATGAACTGTAATATAACTTTTTGTCTGAACTTTTGCCTGGACTTGCTCGCGCCTCGTGAGTTTGGATTGTTTAGTAAACGCACAAACAAAAAGGAGGTATTTGGACATAAATTATGGACTTTATCGAACAAAACAAACATTTCTTGTGTAACTGGGATTCCTGGGAGTGCATTCTGATGAAGATCATTAAAAGTACGTGAAAAATTATAATGCTATTTCTGACTTCTGTTGACTCCACAACATGGCAGGTATCTGCATGGCTTGTTTTTGTGTCTGAGCGCCATACTCCGATTATTGCATGGTTTGCTTTTTCTGTAAAGTTTTTTTAAACTGACACAGCGGTTGCATTAAGGAGAAGTGGTTCTAAAATTCCATGCATAACACTTGTATCTTTTAGAAAGGTTTATGATGAGTATTTCTGTAAATTGATGTGGCTCTCTGCAAAATCACCGGATGTTTTGGGACTACTGAACATAACGCGCCAATGTAAACTGAGATTTTTGGATATAAATATGAACTTTATCGAACAAAATATACATGTATTGTGTAACATGAAGTCATATGAGTGTCATCTGATGAAGATCAAAGGTTAGTGATTCATTTTTATCTCTATTTCTGCTTTTGTGACTCCTCCCTTTGTCTGGAAAAATGGCTGTGTTTTTCTGTGACTAGGTTCTGACCTAACATAATTGTTTGGTGTGTTTTCGCTGTAAAGCCTTTTTGAAATCGAACACTGTAGCTGGATTTTACATCAAGTTTATCTTTAAAATGGTATAAAATACTTGTATGTTTGAGGAATTTTAATTATGGGATTTCTATTGTTTTGAATTTGGCGCCTTGCAATTTCACTGGCTGTTGGCGAGGTGGGACGCTACGTATCCCAGAGAGGTTAAGGCGCTTCGGTTGGCACAGGAAGATAAAAGTAAACACATATCCTCATTGGGGAAGGCTTTTACAGAATCCTGAGTTTCAATTCTTTACATTTAGAATTGACTAATTTACAGAGAGTTGAATGCAGTGTTTTTCACAAACTGCAGGTTGGGTATATCAAAACAACTTTCAGGGTCAATTTAACCACTCCCGGTTGCTCCAGGAAGCTTAGAATCAACAGAGGTAGTCCTCATAGTGGCCTGATGGATGGTCATCGAAGACAGTTTGATGTGGCATTCATAACCCACATTAGCTTCAGGTTGAAGTTAAGGGAGCAGGCAATGTATTCCTATGGAGATGTCATTGTAAACTTTTAGATGAAAACACGCTGTTTGCACGTGGTTGAATTCAACCGGTGGTTGAATAGTGCTTCTAACCCTAACGGTTCTGCTGCTGTCACCCAAATGCACCTGAAATTTAGGCCAGTCTTCATTTTGGGCCTACTTTTTTGCATGGTCGCGCGGTCATATTGAGCGAGCTACGCCAAGTGGGGAACTTGTTGAATTGGCACGGCCTGGAGACTATGGTGATGCCATTTGTTTATTTGTTTGTTATTTCTTTAACCACCACCAATTTTACATTGTACGATTTTATCGTAAATTACGATAGGTAAATGTCTGGTTCTATTGTTCCTGACACCGTAGGTTCATGTACTGGATATAAAGCAGTAAAGTTAGCGCTCAATTACTGCTTTTGACTTTTTAATCCCAGACAATTGGCCTTAAAACCTCACTAGGGTAGGGGCACTATTTTCACCTCCAGATGAGAAGCGTGCCTAAAGTAAACTCCTGCTACTCAGACCCAGAAGCTAGGATATGCATATAATTGGTAGATTTGGATAGAACACACTCTAAAGTTTCCAAAGTTGTTAACTTTCTGTCTGCAGTCTGTCTGTTGTGACTGCCTTTGAGCCTGTGGATCACTGAACAATACGCGCGTGCAAAACCGAGGTTTTGGATATAAAGAGGGACTTTATCGAACAATACAGACATTTATTGAGTAAATGGGAGTCTTGTGAGTGCAACCATATGAAGATCATTAAAGGTAAGTGATTAATTTTATCACTATTTCTGACTTGTGTAACTGCTCTACTTGGCTGGTAACTGTTTGTAATGATTTGTCTGCTGTGCGCTGTTCTCAGATAATCGCAATGTATGCCTTCGCCGTAAAGCCTTTTTGAAATCTGACACCGTGGCTATAAATATGAACTTTATCGAACAAAATATACATGTAACAAGAAGTTCATCTTTAAACCTATGTATATCACATGTATGAATTTTTATAATGAGTATTTCTTTTGTTGAATTTGGCACTCTGCAATTTCACGGGATGTTGGCCAGGTGGGACAGTAGAGTCCCACATCCCCTAGAGAGGTTAACTCTTAAGGTATAGGGGGCAGCATTTTCACTTTTGGATAAATAGCGTGCCCAATTTCAACTTCCTGCTACTCATGCCAGGAATATAGGATATGCATATTATTAGTAGATTTGGATAGAAAACACTGACGTTTCTATAACTGTTTGAATCATGTCTGTGAGTATAACAGAACGTATGTAGCAGGCAAAACCCCGAGGAGTAACTGTTCAGATTCTTAATTTTTTTGGCCACTGTCTGTTCCCTGGGTTGTCATTGGCAAGTGATATTTCTCAGGAACCTCTTGTCAGTTCCTACCGCTTCCACTGGATGTCACCAGTCTTTGGAATTTAGTTGAGGTTATTCATTTGTGCAGTGAAGAAGAAGGCCATCTAGGAACTACGTAACACTGTTGAGAGTTCCGCAATATGTGAAAAGTAGCGTTGGTTTGTTGTCTTCCTGTATTGAACACAGATAGACCCGTCTACAATTTGATTGATTCTTAACATTTAAAAATACCTAAAGTTGTATTACAAAAGTAGTTTGAAATATTTTGGCAAAGTTTATAGGTCACTTTTGAAATATTTTGTAGTGACGTTGCGGTTTTTGGAAGCTGTTTTTTTCTGGATCAAACGCGTCAATTAAATAGACATTTGGATATACAGTGATATACCTGATATATATGGACGGAATTAACCTCAACATATACAGTGATATACCTGATATATATGGACGGAATTAACCTCTTGCTCCTACCTCCTACCTGATATATATGGACGGAATTAACCTCTTGCTCCTACCTCCTACCTGATATATATGGACGGAATTAACCTCTTGCTCCTACCTCCTACCTGATATATATTAATCAAACAAAAGGACCAATTGTGATGTTTATGGGACATATTGGAGTGCCAAAAAGGAAGCTTGTCAAAGGTAATGCATGTTTTATATTCTATTTCTGCGTTTTGTGTAGCACCTGCAGGGTTGAAATATGCCATCTCCTTTCTTTACTTTTGGGCTATCATCAGATAATAACTTCTTATGCTTTCGCCTAAAAGCTTTTTAAAATCTGACATGTTGGCTGGATTCACGAGTGTAGCTTTAATTGAGTATCTTACATGTGTGATTTGATGAAAGTTAGATTTTTATAAAATATATTTGCCACACTGCATTTTCCCTGTTTTTTTTTTTTGCCGAAGTGGGAGGCACGCGTCTCCTAGCCCAAGAAGTTAACTCAAAAAGCATTGAGGCCTCAACGCCATCTTGTTTCTGGGCTTACAGCCCATTTGGTCATACCTGTGCTCACCGAGTTCCGTCTTCAAAGTCTTTTCTGTTTAGGAGAAATGGCCATTTGTCCATTTGAAATAAGCAGCCATTTGTCATCTGATGGAATTTTCAGGAACAGTGTAAAAATGACAACATTTTTAACATTTTATAAAATTGAAACCAAATGTCCGAGAAACTTCATTTGATGACTTACCAGAAGATCTGGCCCTGGGGCACGACCTGAGTCCATCGACCTATTTTAATGAAACCCGCGGACGTCTAGTAAGGGACCGTACATTTGCAATATGGAGATCCTCATCAATCATACGGGAAATGCCACTCACATCCCTTATGTAGGAGAGCCCTAACAGACAGAGCCCAAATGGATCCCTAACAGACAGAGCCCAAATGGATCCCTAACAGAACAGAGCCCTAAACGGAATAGAGTCCGAACAGCATTTGCGCACAACTGAAAACGCAAACCATTGCATTTAAGGGGACTGGGAATATGGTTAAATTCAAAAGTGTAGTTATTCCCTCCTTAACCTCTTGCGACGAGCAAACCCGTATCCGGGAGCGTAATCATAGCCTCAAATGCATTAGCATAACGCAGCGGACATAAATACCCCTAGAAACTTTTCCTATTCATGAAAATTGCAAATGAAATGAAATAAACATATTCAAACACAAGCTTATCCTTTTCTTAACAACAGTGTCATCTCAGATTTTCAAAATATGCGTTACAGCCAACGCTAGACAAGCATTTGTGTAAGTTTATCATGGCATAATGCTATGCTAGGCTCTGCTGGCAGCAGGCAACATTTTCACGAAAATAAGAAAAGCAACCAAATTAAATCATTTACCTTTGAAGAACTTCAAATGCTTTCACTCAGGAGACTCCCAGTTAGATAGCAAATGTTCCTTTTTCCAAAATATTATTTTTGTAGGCGAAATAGCTCCCTTTCTTCATCATGCTTGGCTTAGAAATCAACCGGAAAATGCTGCAACTATAACGGCAAACCTTCTTCCAAATTAGCTCCATAATATCGACAGAAACACGGCAAACGTTGTTTAGGATCCATCCTCAAGGTGTTTTTAAAAAATATATATTCAATAATATATCCGTCGAGGCAATTGGTTTCTCATAAGAAGCGATTGGAAAAAATGGCTACCTCAGTATTTTACGCGAGATTTTCTATGGGAGACACCATGTGACCACATGCTATATATGGTCCCTTACAGCCATTCTTCAATGGAAATGCCTAAAAGACGCAACAATGCTGTAGACACCTTGTGGAAAACGTAAGCTCATTCGTAGCTCATTCACAGCCATATAAGAGTCATTGGCATGAGGCGGTTTCAAAAAATGTGGCACTTCCTGGTTGGATTTTTATCTGAGTTTCGCCTGTAACATCAGTTCTGTGGCACTCACAGACAATATCTTTGCAGTTTTGGAAACGTCATATGCATAGTCGAGCATCTTTTCGTGACAAAACATCTTGTTTAAAACGGGAACGTTTTTCATCCAAAAGTTTAATAGCGCCCCTAATGCATAACTGGTTTTAAGGCAATCAATCAGGCAAAACATCAGTACAGAGACAAAGCAATTCAACAGCTCAGACATGTGGCAGAGTCTACAGAAAATCAAGGATTTCAAGGGGAGCCACGTCCCCGACACCGACGTCTTGCTCCTGGACAAGCTGAACACCTTCTTCGCCCGCTTTGAGAGTAACACAGTGCCACCGACACAGCCCGCTCCCAAGGACTGTGGGCTCTCCTTCTCCGTGGCCAATGTGAGTAAGACATTTAAACACGTTAACCCTCACAGGGCTGTTGGCCCAGATGACATCCTAGCCGCTTCCTCAGAGCATGCGCAGACCAGCTGGCTGGAGTGTTTACGGACATATTCAATCTCTCCCTATTACAGTCTGCTGTCCCCACTTGCTTCAACATGTCCATCATTGTTCCTATACCCAAGAAAGCAAAGGTGACTGAACTAAATTACTAAATTAATCATCTTGGCCTCTAAGACCCTCACAAACTTTTACAGATGCACAATAGAGAGCATCCTGTTGGGCTGTATCACAGTCTGGTACGGCAATTGCACAGCCCGCAACCACAGGGCTCTCCAGAGGGTGGTGCGGTCTGCCCAACGCATTATTGGGGGCACACTGCCTCTCCTCCAGGACATCTACAGCCGCAGATGTCACGGGAAGGCCAAAAGATCATTAAGGACATCAACCACCCGAGCCACGGCCTGTTCACACTGCTGCCATCCAGAAGGCGAGGTCAGTATCAAAGCTTCTATCTCAAGGTCATAAGACTGTTAAATAGCCAACACTAGCATGCTACCACCCGGTTACTCAACCATGCACCTTAGAGGCTGCTGCCCCTTATACATAGACATTTTTTATTTATTTATCCTTTATTTAACTAGGCAAGTCAGTAAAGAACAACTTCTTATTTACGATGACAGCCTACCCTGGCCAAACCATAACCCGGACGATGCTGGGCCAATTGTGCACTGGCTTATGGGACTCCCATTCACGGCCGGTTGTGATATAGCCCAAGATCAAACTGAGATGCAGTGCCTTAGACCGCTGCACCACTCGGGAGACCGAATCACTGTTCACTTTAAAAATGGAAAACGAGTTACTTTAATAATGTTTACATATTGCTTTACTCAACATAATAGAGCCCAAACAGAACAGAGCCCAAACAGAACAGAGCCCTAATAGAACAGTGCCCCTAACAGAACTGAGCCTAACAGAACTGAGCCCTAACAGAACAGAGCCCTAACAGAACAGAGCCCTAACAGAACTGAGCCCTAACAGAAAAGAGCCTAACAGAACAGAGCCCCTAACAGAACAGAGCCCTAACAGAACAAAGCTTCTAACAGAAGAGAGCCCGAACAGAATGGAGCCCAAACTGTAATGGTTTTCTTCTGGGGGAAGAGAGGCGGACAAAATGCAGCGTAGTTAGTTTTGTGCATCTTTAATAAAGATGAAAGTACAACAATCTACAAAACAAGAAACGTGAAAAACCAAAACAGTCCTATCTGGTGCCACAAACACAAAGACAGAACAATCACCCACAAAACCCAACACAAAACAGGCTACCTAAATATGGTTCCCAATCAGAGACAATGACTAACACCTGCCTCTGATTGAGAACCATATCAGGCCTAACATAGAAATAGACAAACCAGACACACAACATAGAATGCCCACCCAGCTCACGCCCTGACCAACACTAAAACAAGGAAAACACACACGAAGAACGATGGTTAGAACGTGACAGTACCCCCCACCCCAAGGTGCGGACTCCAACGCACCACCTAAACCAATAGCGGAGGGTCTGGGTGGGCATCTGTCCGCGGTGGCGACTCTGGCGCTGGACATGGACCCCACTCCATAATTGTCTTAGTCCCCTCCTTAGCGTCCCTTGAGTGGCGACCCTCGCCGCTAACCTTGGCCTAGGAACCCTAACAACGGGCCACACTGGACTGAGGGTAGCTCCGGACTGAGGGGCAGCTCCGGACTGAGGGCAGCTCAGGACTGAGAGGAAGCTCAGGCAGGTTGACGAATCAGGCAGATCCTGGCTGGCTGGCGGTCCCGGCAGATCCTGGCTGACTGGCGGTTCCGGCAGATCCTGGCTGACTGGCGGTTCCGGCAGATCCTGGCTGACTGGTGGTTCCGGCAGATCTGGCTGACTGCGGTTCCGGCAGATCCTGGCTGAATAGCGGATCCTGGCTGAATGGCAGATCCTGGCTGACTGGCTTTTCTGGAAGATCCTGGCTGACTGGATTCTGGCTGACTGGCAGTTCTGGCAGATCCTGGCTGAATGGCGGATCCTGGCTGAATGGCAGATCCTGGCTGACTGGCTCTTCTGGAAGATCCTGGCTGACTGGCGGATCCTGGCTGACTGGCAGTTCTGGCAGATCCTGGCTGAATGGCGGATCCTGGCTGAATGGCAGTTCTGGGAGATCCTGGCTGAATGGCGGATCCTGGCTGAATGGCAGATCCTGGCTGAATGGCGGATCCTGGCTGACTGGCAGTTCTGGCAGATCCTGGCAGTTCTGGCAGATCCTGGCAGTTCTGGCAGATCCTGGCAGATCCTAGCTGAATGGCAGATCCTGGCTGAATGGCGGATCCTGGCTGACTGGCAGTTCTGGCATATCCTGGCAGTTCTGGCAGATCCTGGCTGAATGGCGGATCTGGCTGAATGGCGGGATCCTGGCTGAATGGCGGATCCTGGCTGACTGGCGGATCTGGCAGATCCTGGCCACGAACGATGGTCAGAACGTGAAACAAACAGAACATTTACAGAGCCCTAACAGAGTCCTTACAGAACCCTAACAGAGCAGAGCCTTGAGCCCTAACAGAACAGAATGTTAACAAAATAGAACCGAACAGAACACAGCCCTAAAGGAACAGAGCCCTTACAGAACAGATCCCTAACAGAGCCATAACAGAACAGAGTACTAATAAAACAGAGTCCTAAACAGAACAGATCCCTAACAGAGCCATAACAGAACAGAGCCCTAACATAATCCTAATAGAATAGAGCCCTTTCAGAACAGATCCCTAACAGAGTCTTGTCAGAAACAGAGCCCTAACAGAATCCTAACAGAATAGAGCCCTTACAGAACAGATCCCTAACAGAGCCATAACAGAACAGAGCCCTGACAGAACATAGCCCTAACAGAACAGATCCCTAACAGAGCCCTGTCAGAACAGAGCCCTAACAGAATCGTAATAGAATAGAGCCCTTACAGAACAGATCCCTAACAGAGCCCTAACAGAACAGAGCCCTAACAGAATCCTAACAGAACAGAGCCCTAACAGAATCCTAACAGAACAGAGCCTAACAGAACAGAGCCTAACAGAAACAGAGCCAGGCAACAGAGCCCTAACAGAATCCTAATAGAATAGAGCCCTTACAGAACAGATCCCTAACA
>NW_026279770.1:0-4027 GCF_023373465.1 Oncorhynchus keta
GAGTTATGGACTACAAGCACATGCTCTACTATCTGAGTTACGGACTACAAGCACCATGCTCTACTATCTGAGTTATGGACGACAAGCACCATGCTCTACTATCTGAGTTACAGGACTACAAGCACCATGCTCTACTATCTGAGTTATGGACTACAAGCACCATGCTCTACTATCTGAGTTACGGACTACAAGCACCATGCTCTACTAACTGAGTTATGGACTACAAACACCATGCTCTACTATCTGAGTTATGGACGACAAGCACCATGCTCTACTAACTGAGTTATGGACTACAAGCACCATGCTCTACTATCTGAGTTATGGACGACAAGCACCATGCTCTACTATCTGAGTTACGGACTACAAGCACCATGCTCTACTATATAAGTTACAGACCACAAGCACCATGCTCTACTATCTGAGTTATGGACTACAAACACCATGCTCTACTAACTGAGTTATGGACGACAAGCACCATGCTCTACTATCTGAGTTATGGACCACAAGCACCATGCTCTACTATCTGAGTTATGGACTACAAGCACCATGCTCTACTAACTGAGTTATGGACTACAAGCACCATGCTCTACTATCTGAGTTATGGACGACAAGCACCATGCTCTACTATCTGAGTTACGGACTACAAGCACCATGCTCTACTATATAAGTTACAGACCACAAGCACCATGCTCTACTATCTGAGTTATGGACTACAAACACCATGCTCTACTAACTGAGTTATGGACGACAAGCACCATGCTCTACTATCTGAGTTATGGACCACAAGCACCATGCTCTACTATCTGAGTTACGGACTACAAGCACCATGCTCTACTATCTGAGTTACGGACTACAAGCACCATGCTCTACTATCTGAGTTATGGACTACAAGCACCATGCTCTACTATCTGAGTTACGGACTACAAGCACCATGCTCTACTAACTGAGTTATGGACTACAAGCACCATGCTCTACTATCTGAGTTATGGACGACAAGCACCATGCTCTACTAACTGAGTTATGGACTACAAGCACCATGCTCTACTATCTGAGTTATGGACGACAAGCACCATGCTCTACTATCTGAGTTACGGACTACAAGCACCATGCTCTACTATATAAGTTACAGACCACAAGCACCATGCTCTACTATCTGAGTTATGGACTACAAACACCATGCTCTACTAACTGAGTTATGGACGACAAGCACCATGCTCTACTATCTGAGTTATGGACCACAAGCACCATGCTCTACTATCTGAGTTATGGACTACAAGCACCATGCTCTACTAACTGAGTTATGGACTACAAGCACCATGCTCTACTATCTGAGTTATGGACTGACAAGCACCATGCTCTACTATCTGAGTTATGGACTACAAGCACCATGCTCTACTATCTGAGTTATGGACTACAAGCACCATGCTCTACTATCTGAGTTATGGACTACAAGCACCATGCTCTACTATCTGAGTTACGGACTACAAGCACCATGCTCTACTATCTGAGTTACGGACTACAAGCACCATGCTCTACTATCTGAGTTACGGACCACAAGCACCATGCTCTACTATCTGAGTTATGGACTACAAGCACCATGCTCTACTATCTGAGTTATGGACTACAAGCACCATGCTCTGCTATCTGAGTTACGGACCACAAGCACCATGCTCTACTATCTGAGTTATGGACTACAAGCACCATGCTCTACTAACTGAGTTATGGACTACAAGCACCATGCTCTTCTATCTGAGTTCTGGACTACAAGCACCATGCTCTACTAACTGAGTTACGGACCACAAGCACCATGCTCTACTATCTGAGTTATGGACTACAAGCACCATGCTCTACTATCTGAGTTACGGACTACAAGCACCATGCTCTACTATCTGAGTTATGGACTACAAGCACCATGCTCTACTATCTGAGTTATGGACTACAAGCACCATGCTCTACTAACTGAGTTATGGACTACAAGCACCATGCTCTACTATCTGAGTTATGGACTACAAGCACCATGCTCTACTATCTGAGTTATGGACTACAAGCACCATGCTCTACTATCTGAGTTACGGACCACAAGCACAATGCTCTACTATCTGAGTTATGGACCACAAGCACCATGCTCTACTATCTGAGTTATGGACTACAAGCACCATGCTCTACTATCTGAGTTATGGACTACAAGCACCATGCTCTACTATCTGAGTTATGGACTACAAGCACCATGCTCTACTATCTGAGTTACGGACCACAAGCACAATGCTCTACTATCTGAGTTATGGACTACAAGCACCATGCTCTACTATCTGAGTTATGGACTACAAGCACCATGCTCTACTATCTGAGTTACGGACCACAAGCACCATGCTCTACTATCTGAGTTATGGACCACAAGCACCATGCTCTACTATCTGAGTTATGGACCACAAGCACCATGCTCTACTATCTGAGTTATGGACTACAAGCACCATGCTCTACTATCTGAGTTACGGACTACAAGCACCATGCTCTACTATCTGAGTTATGGACTACAAGCACCATGCTCTACTATCTGAGTTATGGACTACAAGCACCATGCTCTACTATCTGAGTTATGGACTACAAGCACCATGCTCTACTATCTGAGTTACGGACCACAAGCACCATGCTCTGCTATCTGAGTTACGGACCACAAGCACCATGCTCTACTATCTGAGTTATGGACTACAAGCACCATGCTCTACTATCTGAGTTACGGACCACAAGCACCATGCTCTACTATCTGAGTTACGGACCACAAGCACCATGCTCTACTATCTGAGTTATGGACCACAAGCACCATGCTCTACTATCTGAGTTATGGACTACAAGCACCATGCTCTACTATCTGAGTTATGGACTACAAGCACCATGCTCTACTATCTGAGTTATGGACTACAAGCACCATGCTCTACTATCTGAGTTATGGACCACAAGCACCAATGCTCTACTATCTGAGTTATGGACTACAAGCACCATGCTCTACTATCTGAGTTATGGACTACAAGCACCATGCTCTACTATCTGAGTTATGGACTGACAAGCACCATGCTCTACTATCTGAGTTACGGACCACAAGCACCATGCTCTACTATCTGAGTTATGGACCACAAGCACCATGCTCTACTATCTGAGTTATGGACCACAAGCACCATGCTCTACTATCTGAGTTATGGACTACAAGCACCATGCTCTACTATCTGAGTTACGGACTACAAGCACCAGTCTACTATCTGAGTTATGGACTACAAGCACCATGCTCTACTATCTGAGTTATGGACCACAAGCACCATGCTCTACTATCTGAGTTACGGACTACAAGCACCATGCTCTACTATCTGAGTTACGGACTACAAGCACCATGCTCTACTATCTGAGTTACGGACTACAAGCACCATGCTCTACTAACTGAGTTATGGACTACAAGCACCATGCTCTACTATCTGAGTTATGGACTGACAAGCACCATGCTCTACTAACTGAGTTATGGACTACAAGCACCATGCTCTACTATCTGAGTTATGGACGACAAGCACCATGCTCTACTATCTGAGTTACTGGACTACAAGCACCATGCTCTACTATATAAGTTACAGACCACAAGCACCATGCTCTACTATCTGAGTTATGGACTACAAACACCATGCTCTACTAACTGAGTTATGGACTACAAGCACCATGCTCTACTATCTGAGTTATGGACTACAAACACCATGCTCTACTAACTGAGTTATGGACTACAAACACCATGCTCTACTAACTGAGTTATGGACGACAAGCACCATGCTCTACTATCTGAGTTATGGACCACAAGCACCATGCTCTACTATCTGAGTTATGGACTACAAGCACCATGCTCTACTAACTGAGTCATGGACTACAAGCACCATGCTCTACTATCTGAGTTACGGACTACAAGCACCATGCTCTACTATATAAGTTACAGACCACAAGCACCATGCTCTACTATCTGAGTTATGGACTACAAACACCATGCTCTACTAAC
>NW_026279771.1:0-4739 GCF_023373465.1 Oncorhynchus keta
TGTAGTCCATCTATACTGTAGAGATTCAACCAGGTAGATTGTAGTCCATCTATACTGTAGAGATTCAACCAGGTAGACTGTAGTCCATCTATACTGTAGAGATTCAACCAGGTAGACTGTAGTCCATCTATACTGTAGAGATTCAACCAGGTAGACTGTAGTCCATCTATTCAACCAGGTAGACTGTAGTCCATCTATACTGTAGAGATTCAACCAGGTAGACTGTAGTCCATCTATACTGTAGAGATTCAACCAGGTAGACTGTAGTCCATCTATACTGTAGAGATTCAACCAGGTAGACTGTAGTCCATCTATACTGTAGAGATTCAACCAGGTAGTCTGTAATCTATCTATACTGTAGATGTTTAACCAGGTAGACTGTAGTCCATCTATACTGTAGATGTTTAACCAGGTAGACTGTCGTCCATCTATACTGTAGAGATTCAACCAGGTAGTCTGTAGTCTATCTATACTGTAGATGTTTAACCAGGTAGACTGTAGTCCATCTATACTGTATGTTCAACCAGGTAGACTGTAGTCCATCTATACTGTAGAGATTCAACCAGGTAGACTGTAGTCCATCTATACTGTAGAGATTCAACCAGGTAGACTGTAGTCCATCTATACTGTAGAGATTCAACCAGGTAGTCTGTAGTCTATCTATACTGTAGATGTTTAACCAGGTAGACTGTAGTCCATCTATACTGTAGAGATTCAACCAGGTAGACTGTAGTCCATCTATACTGTAGATGTTTAACCAGGTAGACTGTAGTCCATCTATACTGTATGTTCAACCAGGTAGACTGTAGTCCATCTATACTGTAGAGGTTCAACCAGGTAGACTGTAGTCCATCTATACTGTAGAGATTCAACCATCTGTAGACTTTGTAACATGGGTGTGGAGCAGTGAGGCACACACACACACACACACACGCACACACACACACACACACACACGCACGCACGCACGCACGCACGCACGCACGCACGCACGCACGCACGCACGCACGCACGCACACACACACACACACACACACACACACACACACACACACACACACACACACACACACACACACACACACACACACACACACACACACACACACACACACACACACACACACACACAGAGTGAACTGTGGAGGACTCCTCCTATGGTTGTGGTGCAGCTGTGTTTATATGACTGGTAGAGACCAGAACAGAGAACCCTCTGTGTGTGTGTGTGTGTGTGTGTGTGTGTGTGTGTGTGTGTGTGTGTGTGTGTGTGTGTGTGTGTGTGTGTGTGTGTGTGTGTGTGTGTGTGTGTGTGTGTGTGTGTGTGTGTCCTACAGAGAACACACACCCATCACAGAGCCAGTCTGCACGTGGACCAGTTAGACCAACACTTCCTCTACACGTTCTAGAACATATCACACTTCCTTTACACATTCTAGAACATATCACACTTCCTTTACACATTCTAGAACATATCACACTTCCTCTACACATTCTAGAACATATCACACTTCCTCTACACATTCTAGAACATGTCACACTTCCTTTACACATTCTAGAACATATCACACTTCCTCTACACATTCTAGAACATATCACACTTCCTCTACACATTCTAGAACATATCACACTTCCTCTACACATTCTAGAACATATCACACTTCCTCTACACATTCTAGAACATATCACACTTCCTCTACACATTCTAGAACATATCACACTTCCTCTACACATTCTAGAACATATCACACTTCCTTTACACATTCTAGAACATATCACACTTCCTCTACACATTCTAGAACATATCACACTTCCTTTATACATTCTAGAACATATCACACTTCCTTTACACATTCTAGAACATATCACACTTCCTCTACACATTATAGAACATATCACACTTCCTCTACACATTCTAGAACATATCACACTTCCTTTACACATTCTAGAACATATCACACTTCCTCTACACATTCTAGAACATATCACACTTCCTCTACACATTCTAGAACATATCACACTTCCTCTACACATTCTTGAACATATCACACTTCCTCTACACATTCTAGAACATATCACACTTCCTCTACACATTCTAGAACATATCACACTTCCTCTACACATTCTAGAACATATCACACTTCCTCTACACATTCTAGAACATATCACACTTCCTCTACACATTCTAGAACATATCACACTTCCTTTACACATTCTAGAACATATCACACTTCCTTTACACATTCTAGAACATATCACACTTCCTCTACACATTCTAGAACATATCACACTTCCTCTACACATTCTAGAACATATCACACTTCCTCTACACATTCTTGAACATATCACACTTCCTCTACACATTCTAGAACATATCACACTTCCTCTACACATTCTAGAACATATCACACTTCCTCTACACATTCTAGAACATATCACACTTCCTCTACACATTCTAGAACATATCACACTTCCTCTACACATTCTAGAACATATCACACTTCCTTTACACATTCTAGAACATATCACACTTCCTCTACACATTCTAGAACATATCACACTTCCTCTACACATTCTAGAACATATCACACTTCCTCTACACATTCTAGAACATATCACACTTCCTCTACACATTCTAGAACATATCACACTTCCTCTACACATTCTAGAACATATCACTCTTCCTTTACACATTCTAGAACATATCACACTTCCTCTACACATTCTAGAACATATCACACTTCCTCTACACATTCTAGAACATATCACACTTCCTCTACACATTCTAGAACATATCACACTTCCTTTACACATTCTAGAACATATCACACTTCCTTTACACATTCTAGAACATATCACACTTCATCTACACATTCTAGAACATATCACACTTCCTCTACACATTCTAGAACATATCACACTTCCTCTACACATTCTAGAACATATCACACTTCCTCTACACATTCTAGAACATATCACACTTCCTCTACACATTCTAGAACATATCACACTTCCTCTACACATTCTAGAACATATCACACTTCCTCTACACATTCTAGAACATATCACACTTCCTCTACACATTCTAGAACATATCACACTTCCTTTACACATTCTAGAACATATCACACTTCATCGACACATTCTAGAACATATCACACTTCCTCTACACATTCTAGAACATATCACACTTCCTCTACACATTCTAGAACATATCACACTTCCTCTACACATTCTAGAACATATCACACTTCCTCTACACATTCTAGAACATATCACACTTCCTCTACACATTCTAGAACATATCACACTTCCTTTACACATTCTAGAACATATCACACTTCATCTACACATTCTAGAACATATCACACTTCCTCTACACATTCTAGAACATATCACACTTCCTTTACACATTCTAGAACATATCACACTTCCTTTACACATTCTAGAACATATCACACTTCATCTACACATTCTAGAACATATCACACTTCCTCTACACATTCTAGAACA
Organism: Oncorhynchus keta; assembly: GCF_023373465.1. Lineage (NCBI taxonomy): Eukaryota > Metazoa > Chordata > Actinopteri > Salmoniformes > Salmonidae > Oncorhynchus > Oncorhynchus keta. The sequence continues at coordinate 3,511 of NW_026279771.1, forward strand.
TATCACACTTCCTCTACACATTCTAGAACATATCACACTTCCTTTACACATTCTAGAACATATCACACTTCCTTTACACATTCTAGAACATATCACAATTCCTCTACACATTCTAGAACATATCACACTTCCTCTACACATTCTAGAACATATCACACTTCCTTTACACATTCTAGAACATATCACACTTCCTTTACACATTCTAGAACATATCACACTTCCTCTACACATTCTAGAACATATCACACTTCCTTTACACATTCTAGAACATATCACACTTCCTTTACACATTCTAGAACATATCACACTTCATCTACACATTCTAGAACATATCACACTTCCTCTACACATTCTAGAACATATCACACTTCCTCTGAATATATTTCCTCATTCCTCTGAGGGTATAAAACCATCTCGCTGTACAGTCAGGACATGAATATATTTCCTCATTCCTCTGAGGGTATAAAACCATCTCGCTGTACAGTCAGGACATGAATATATTTCCTCATTCCTCTGAGGGTATAAAACCATCTCGCTGTACAGTCAGGACATGAATATATTTCCTCATTCCTCTGAGGGTATAAAACCATCTCGCTGTACAGTCAGGACATGAATATATTTCCTCATTCCTCTGAGGGTATAAAACCATCTCGCTGTACAGTCAGGACATGAATATATTTCCTCATTCCTCTGAGGGTATAAAACCATCTCGCTGTACAGTCAGGACATGAATATATTTCCTCATTCCTCTGAGGGTATAAAACCATCTCGCTGTACAGTCAGGACATGAATATATTTCCTCATTCCTCTGAGGGTATAAAACCATCTCGCTGTACAGTCAGGACATGAATATATTTCTCATTCTCTGAGGGTATAAAACCATCTCGCTGTACAGTCAGGACATGAATATATTTCCTCATTCTCTGAGGGTATAAAACCATCTCGCTGTACAGTCAGGACCACCCACTGATGTCAGGATACAATCCTCTGTGTTACAACTAATTACAACTCATTTCTTCTGACCTGCTACTAGCGCTGAGCAATTAACTTATATGTCTGTTATTCTTATTAAAAACTGTAAACAACTACTTTACCGATGTCGGTTCAATTATAATATTTTCTGATGCTCAGTTTCTCTAGAAGATAAATCAGATCAAAGCCAAACTATGTGATGTAGTAGGAGTTGTAGTTCCCAACAGGACAATATTCTACATACAAAATCGATCATA
>NW_026279772.1:0-40376 GCF_023373465.1 Oncorhynchus keta
TGCTTTCTTTCCGACCATGGATGGCGCGCCGTCTGTAGCCAGGCTGACAGCGGGACCAGTCCACTCCAACTCTGTCCAATGCAGCAAGGACAGAGCCGAAAATGTCCTCGGCTGTTGTGGTGTCCATCATTGGCACCAACTCAAGAAACTCTTCAGTAACAGTCAATGTCTCATCAACTCCTCAAATAAATATGGCCAGTTGGGCCACGTCTGTGATGTCAGTGCTCTCGTCAATTGCCACGGAAAATGCAATAAATGACTTGACTCTCTGTTTCAATTGACTGTCTAAATCTGCCGATAGTTCGAAATCCTCTCTGCTATAGTATTCCTCGTCAGGCTAATATTGGCAAAAGCTTGTCGCTTCTCGGGACATACAAGTTCAGCCGCCTTCATCATGCATCGTTTAACAAAGTCACCGTCGGAATACGGCTTCGATTCTAATGCTATTTCGCTAGCAATTAGGTAGCTGGCTTTTACCGCTGCTTCACTGACTTCTCGGCTCTGGATGAAAGTTGACTGCTGTTTCCTCAGACCCGCCAGCAATTCGTTAATCTTATCTCTTCTCAGTTGTCCTTGCAAGCCGTCATATTTTTCGCTGTGATGAGTCTCGTAGTGGCGTCGAATATTATATTCCTTCAATACCGAAACTTATTTGCAAAACACACCAAGCACAAAGGTTTTCCGTGCATCTCTGTAAATAAATAGGACGTGGTCCATTTTTCTTTGAAAATTCTACACTCCTTATCTACTTTTCTCCGTTTGGATAACGACATTTTGGCTAATGAGGGTGTAGTGGAGAGGTAGAGACATTAACAAGAGTATTAACAACGTCGTAACAAGCAGCAGATGGCGCATTGATACCGTCTGCTGTTTTCAGTCTGTCTCAGTGATGCGGCTTGTCTTCTACTCTGATGGAAAGAGTGCGCCCCTTAGCGGATAATCCATGAATTGCAGCGAATTAAAAATATTAATTCCATGTCTTTTATGCATTTTTCCACTTTCAAATTATCCTGCGGGCCTGATCGAACCTCCTTGGGGCCGATTCCGGCCCGCGGGCCGTATGTTTGACACCCCTGTTCTAACAGAATGGTTGTTCCACCTAGTAGTCCATCACATTGTAACGTTGTTCCTTCTAAATTTGCTTCCTGCAACACTAACTCAAAAAGTTCTGGGACACTGTAAAGTCCATGGAGAATAAGAACACCTCCTCCCAGCTGCCCACTGCACTGAAGATAGGAAACACTGTCACCACTGATAAATCCACCATAATTGAGCATTTCAATAAGCATTTTGCTACGGCTGGCCATGCTTTCCACCTGGCTACTCCTACCCCGGTCAACAGCACTGCACCCCCACAGCAACTCGCCCAAGCCTTCCCCATTTCTCCTTCTCCCAAATCCGTTCAGTTGATGTTCTGAAAGAGCTGCAAAATCTGGACCCCTACAAATCAGCCAGGCTAGACAATCTGGACCCTTTCTTTCTAAAATTATCTGCCGAAATTGTTGCCACCCCTATTACTAGCCTGTTCAACCTCTCTTTCGTGTCGTCTGAGATTCCCAAAGATTGGAAAGCAGCTGCGGTCATCCCCCTCTTCAAAGGGGGGGACACTCTTGACCCAAACTGCTACAGACCTATATCTATCCTACCATGCCTTTCTAAGGTCTTCGAAAGCCAAGTCAACAAACAGATTACCGACCATTTCGAATCTCACCATACCTTCTCTGCTATGCAACCTGGTTTCAGAGCTGGTCATGGGTGCACCTCAGCCACGCTCAAGGTCCTAAATGGTATCTTAACCGCCATCGATAAGAAACATTACTGTGCAGCCGTATTCATTGATCTGGCCAAGGCTTTCGACTCTGTTAATCACCACATCCTCATCGGCAGACTCGACAGCCTTGGTTTCTCAAATGATTGCCTCGCCTGGTTCACCAACTACTTCTCTGATAGAGTTCAGTGTGTCAAATCGGAGGGTCTGCTGTCCGGACCTCTGGCAGTCTCTATGGGGGTGCCACAAGGTTCAATTCTTGGACCGACTCTCTTCTCTGTATACATCAATGAGGTCGCTCTTGCTGCTGGTGAGTCTCTGATCCACCTCTACACAGACAACAACCATTCTGTATACTTCTGGCCCTTCTTTGGACACTGTGTTAACAACCCTCCAGGACGAGCTTCAATGCCATACAACTCTCCTTCCGTGGCCTCCAACTGCTCTTAAATACAAGTAAAACTAAATGCATGCTCTTCAACCGATCGCTACCTGCACCTGCCCGCCTGTCCAACATCACTACTCTGGACGGCTCTGACTTAGAATACGTGGACAACTACAAATACTTAGGTGTCTGGTTAGACTGTAAACTCTCCTTCCAGACCCATATCAAACATCTCCAATCCAAAGTTAAATCTAGAATTGACTTCCTATTTCGCAACAAAGCATCCTTCACTCATGCTGACCCTTGTAAAAATGACCATCTTACCAATCCTCGACTTTGGCGATGTCATTTACAAAATAGCCTCCAATACCCTACTCAACAAATTGGATGCAGTCTATCACAGTGCAATCCGTTTTGTCACCAAAGCCCCATATACTACCCACCATTGCGACCGGTGCGCTCTCGTTGGCTGGCCCTCGCTTCATACTCGTCGCCAAACCCACTGCCTCCATGTCATCTACAAGACCCTGCTAGGTAAAGTCCCCCTTATCTCAGCTCGCTGGTCACCATAGCATCCCCCACCTGTAGCACACGCTCCAGCAGGTATATCTCTCTAGTCACCCCGAAAACCAATTCTTTCTTTGGCCGCCTCTCCTTTCAGTTCTCTGCTGCCAATGACTGGAACGAACTACAAAAATCTCTGAAACTGGAAACACTTATCTCCCTCACTAGCTTTAAGCACCAACTGTCAGAGCAGCTCACAGATTACTGCACCTGTACATTGCCCACCTATAATTTAGCCCAAACAACTACCCCTTTCCCTACTGTATTTAATGAATTTATTTATTTTGCTCCTTTGCACCCCATTATTTTTATTTCTACTTTGCACATTCTTCCATTGCAAATCTACCATTCCAGTGTTTTACTTGCTATATTGTATTTACTTTGCCACCATGGCCTTTTTTTGCCTTTACCTCCCTTATCTCACCTCATTTGCTCACATCGTATATAGACTTGTTTATACTGTATTATTGACTGTATGTTTGTTTTACTCCATGTGTAACTCTGTGTCGTTGTATGTGTCGAACTGCTTTGCTTTATCTTGGCCAGGTTGCAATTGTAAATGAGAACTTGTTCTGAACTTGCCTACCTGGTTAAATAAAGGTGAAATAAATAAATACAATTAAATAACAGAATGGTTGTTCCACCTAGTAGTCCATCACATTGTAACGTTGTTCCTTCTAACAGAATGGCTGTTCCACCTAGTAGTCCATCACATTGTAACGTTGTTCCTTCTAACAGAATGGTTGTTCCACTTAGTAGTCCATCACATTGTAACGTTGTTCCTTCTAACAGAATGGTTGTTCCACTTAGTAGTCCATCACATTGTAACGTTGTTCCTTCTAACAGAATGGCTGTTCCACCTAGTAGTCCATCACATTGTAACGTTGTTCCTTCTAACAGAATGGTTGTTCCACCTAGTAGTCCATCACATTGTAACGTTGTTCCTTCTAACAGAATGGTTGTTCCACTTAGTAGTCCATCACATTGTAACGTTGTTCCTTCTAACAGAATGGTTGTTCCACTTAGTAGTCCATCACATTGTAACGTTGTTCCTTCTAACAGAATTGTTCCACCTAGTAGTCCATCACATTGTAACGTTGTTCCTTCTAACAGAATGGTTGTTCCACCTAGTAGTCCATCACATTGTAACGTTGTTCCTTCTAACAGAATTGTTCCACCTAGTAGTCCATCACATTGTAACGTTGTTCCTTCTAACAGAATGGTTGTTCCACCTAGTAGTCCATCACATTGTAACGTTGTTCCTTCTAACAGAATGGCTGTTTCACCTAGTAGTCCATCACATTGTAACGTTGTTCCTTCTAACAGAATGGTTGTTCCACCTAGTAGTCCATCACATTGTAACGTTGTTCCTTCTAACAGAATGGCTGTTCCACCTAGTAGTCCATCACATTGTAACGTTGTTCCTTCTAACAGAATGGCTGTTCCACCTAGTAGTCCATCACATTGTAACGTTGTTCCTTCTAACAGAATGGTTGTTCCACCTAGTAGTCCATCACATTGTAACGTTGTTCCTTCTAACAGAATGGTTGTTCCACCTAGTAGTCCATCACATTGTAACGTTGTTCCTTCTAACAGAATGGCTGTTCCACCTAGTAGTCCATCACATTGTAACGTTGTTCCTTCTAACAGAATGGTTGTTCCACCTAGTAGTCCATCACATTGTAACGTTGTTCCTTCTAACAGAATGGCTGTTCCACCTAGTAGTCCATCACATTGTAACGTTGTTCCTTCTAACAGAATGGCTGTTCCACCTAGTAGTCCATCACATTGTAACGTTGTTCCTTCTAACAGAATGGTTGTTCCACCTAGTAGTCCATCACATTGTAACGTTGTTCCTTCTAACAGAATGGCTGTTCCACCTAGTAGTCCATCACATTGTAACGTTGTTCCTTCTAACAGAATGGTTGTTCCACCTAGTAGTCCATCACATTGTAACGTTGTTCCTTCTAACAGAATGACTGTTCCACCTAGTAGTCCAACACAGAAGTAGGTGGTCAGTAATGGTTCTTGTGTTGTAGTAAGCCAACCTGGTCAACTGGTTTAGTAAGTCTTAGGTTGCATATATGATACGTGACTTGAAGGTTTTTCCTGAAACAGTCCATCCATTTCCAACAGTGAAAACCCAGCCCACATTTAATCATCAAGCATGGAGTCAGTCAACATCTCTCTGTGATTGTAAAGTCAACAGGCATGGAGTCAGTCAACAGCTCTCTGTGATTGTAAAGTCAACAAGCATGGAGTCAGTCAACAGCTCTCTGTGATTGTAAAGTCATCAAGCATGGAGTCAGTCAACAGCTCTCTGTGATTGTAAAGTCAACAAGCATGGAGTCAGTCTCTCTGTGATTGTAAAGTCATCAAACATGGAGTCAGTCAACAGCTCTCTTATTCAAACATGGACTCAGTCCAGCTTATTCCTCTCAGTCCCAGCCAAGATTATCAATATAATTACTTAAATCATATAGTCATATTGATTGATAAAGATGACACAAACAGCAGCAGGCGCTAAGTTCAGGCATTCTGGAACATTCCAGGGAGATACCGATTCAGAAGGGGGCAGGGTTTAGGCTAGGTAGCTGTCTGTCTGTCATCAGAAAACCAGCGTGGAGGCCTTGAGACAGGTGAAGGAGGCAGTGAGACCGTTGAAGAAGAGAGAGACAGACAGGTAGATCTGAGATGCATCTCCACACTCCTTGGCGTTTTCCTGAAATCAATAGTTAACCTACAGTTACAGCCAGTGGTATAATGAAAAGTGTTATTACACAAGGAGAAGTGCTAACCTTTCTTCTTCTTGGTCCTCCCATCACATGAAATAACTATGAAAACTATGAAATAACACAGATGGAATCATGTAGTAACCAAAAGTGGTAAACAAATCAAAGTATATTTTATACTATTGATTCTTCAAAGTAGCCACCCTTAGCCTTGATGACAGCTTTGCACATTCTTGGCATTCTCTCAACCAGCATCAAGAGGTAGTCACCTGGAGTGCTTTTCCAACAGTCTAGAAGGAGTTCCCAAATATGCCGAGCACTTCCTGGCTGCTGTTCCTTCACTCTGCGGTCCAGCTCATCCCAAACCATCTCAATTAAGTTGAGGTTGGGTGATTGTGGAGGTCAGGTCATCTGATGCAGCACTCCATTACTCTCCTTCTTGTTCAAATAGCCCTTTCACAGCCTGGAGGTATGTTGGGTTATTGTTCTGTTGAGAGTCCCACTAAGAGCAAACCAGATGGGATGGCGTAACGCTGCTGGTTAAGTGCGCCTTGAATTCTAAATAAATCACTGACAGTGTCACCAGCAAAGCTCCCCCACACCATCACACTTCCTCCTCCATGCTTCACGGTGGGAACCACACATGAAGAGATCATCAGTTCACCTACTCTGCGTCTCACAAAGACACAGCAGTTGGAACCAAAATCTCAAATTTGGACAGATTTCCACCGGTTCTAATGTCCATTGCTCGTGTTTCTTGGGCCAAGAAAGTCTCTTCTTATTGGTGTCTTTTAGTAGTGATTTCTTTGCAGCAATTCGACCACGAAGGCCTGATTCATGTAGTCTCCTCTGAAGAGTTGATGATGAGATGTGTCTGTTACTTGAACTCTGCGAAGCATTTATTTGGACTGCAATCTGAGGTGCAGTTGATTGCAGATTTCTGAGGCTGGTAACTCTAATGAAATGAACCTCTGCAGCAGAGGGAACTCTGGGTCTTCCTTTCCTGTGGCGGTCCTCATGAGAGCCAGTTTCATCATAGAGATTGATGGTTTTTGCCACTGCACTTGAAGAAACTTTCAAAGTTCTTGAAATGTTCTGTATTGACTGACCTTCATGTCTTAAAGTAATGATTGACTGTCGTTTCTCTGCTTATTTGAGCTGTTCTTGACATAATATGGACTTGGTATTTTACCAAATAGGGCTATCTTCTGTATACCAATCCTACCTTGTCACAACACAACTGATTAGCTCAAACACATTAAGGAAAGAAATTCCATAAAATGTACTTTTAAAAAGGCACACCTCTTAATTAAAATGCATTCCAGGTGACTACCTCATGAAGCTGGTTGAGAGAATGCCAAGAGTGTGCAGAGCTTTATACAGTGGTAGGAGACAGGTAAGGGTGGGACTGAGACAGGTAATGATGGACTGAACATAGTTATATAGAGCACTCAAGATAAAAACGTAATATTCAATATCGGCAAGTCAGACTAAAATATTAGCACTACACATGATAACCTTCGATCTGGATAATAACACAAAACAAATGTTAAGACTAGAGAAATGTATCGACAAATATTACAAAAACAAGCAACACCCAAACATGACAGAGAGTAAGACAGGGGAACAGATTTTAAAAATGAAAACGTGACTCTTCTAGACACAGACAATTTAATATTTTCACCACCGGGATGGTAAAGGTCGAAACCGATCTGTTAAAATCAATTAATGACAAACTGGGTATACTTGAATTAGTCAGTAAGGATATAAAAGAGTTGAAGGCCTCGAGATGAGTGATGAAAAGGGCTGCTACATTGGAGAAGCTAACAAACAAGCTAAAAAGGGACAATAAGATTAAAACAGAAGTGAATGAACTTAAAAAGGAGAACATCGTTCTGAGAGAAGCCTTCCTGGACATACAGACTAGATCCATGAGAGAGAATCTGGTACTTACAGGTATCCAAGAGAAAGAAGGAGAAGTTCCTGAATCTGTAGTTACAGAGTTCCTCCTTACAGCGCTTCAGATGACACGCCAAGCTATCGTCAAAATCCAACTGGAACGAGTACACTGCTTCAGACAGAGGGCAGAGGTATGAACACCCAATCTTTGCCAAATTTGCTTCCTATAAAGATAAAATAATGGTTAAAAGCCTGGGTAAAAGACTTGCTGGGACCAAAATTGTCATGAATGACCAGTTTCCGAAGGAAATTGCAGAACGGCGTAAAGTTCTGTATCCAATATAAGGAAAATAGATTAAAAGGGAAACGAGTAGCTCTCGTCATCGATAAACTATATATTGATAACCAGTTGTTCAGAGACACAGACTACCCCATGGTTATTTTAAAAATGATAAAGGTTCTTATAGACCAGGAAAATGATGAAACACAATTCTAGTCCGGTTATGGATTGTAATAATACAATAACAAATATGGCTTTTCTATACATCTTCAAATAGAACTAATTGGAACACAAAAGCACTAATTGAACATGGTGAAGATAAAAACTCAGTAAACAGAAGACACAGTATGTGTGGACGGTGTGGTGTGTTTTCTTTTATGTTTGGGAAAGTTGGGCGTTGAGTGAGAACAGAAATGGTTGCATATCCCTGAACCAATGTATTGCTGTGAGTGGGGGAGTGAGAGAGCTTTCAATGTTGTTCAGATGATGGATATACTTTTTATTTATTTATTGTCCTATCATGATGGAACAGTGTTTTCAAATTAATTCTAAATGTAATGTATTTATTGTCCTATCATGGGGAACTACATTTTTAAAATAAATGATATATCTAATTGATTTATTTATGATCCTATATTGATGGAACGGTCCACAACCCACAACCCTAGACACCCACCTGAATGACCCAGATACTAAGGAGAAGTCCCTAACTGTTTTATGTGCCTGCTGTAAGCAGTCTGTATGCAGCCAAAATGCGGTCAGAGACCAAGAGCAGCACTCCAGATTCTGAGCCTCCAGATTCTGAGCCTCCAGATTCTGAGCCTCCAGATTCTGAGCCTCCAGATTCTGAGCCTCCAGATTCTGAGCCTCCAGATTCTGAGCCTCCAGATTCTGAGCCTCCAGATTCTGAGCCTCCAGATTCTGGAAAATAAGAAACAGGATTTTTAAAAATGTATATTTTGATGGCTATATATAATAGAAATCGAGGTGAGGGCGATGGAAATGCATTTGGCGGTTGATCTACTTCTGTTCTGTAAAACTGTGTGCTCTTTCGAAGGATGGCAGTCTTTCAGTGGGGGGGGTCTGCCGGGCATTGGGATGACAAACCAACTCGGGAAGAGGAGGGCTTTTAGCGGGTGGAATAGTGGGGACCAATTGGAGGTTTACTTAGTAGCAATGTAAATATCATGGTACTGCTATATAGACAATCATCATGTTATATTTGCAAACATATATTTTGAGAAATATAATTGAAAGTTGTGTCTCATTATGGTAAGTGGTGAAATAAGTATAGCCAGTTGCAATTGTAATGGCTTAGCAGATAATACGAAAAGACGATCAGTATTTACCTGGCTAAATGAGAAGGAATATAATATCTATTGTTTAAAGGAAACTCATTCAACAATTTTCCATGAAGTTTTGTGGAAAAAGGACTGGGGGGCGAAATATATTTCTCCCATGGGCAAAGAAATTCAAAAGGGGTGATGGTTTTAATTAAAAGTAATTTTGATCCAAATGTGCAAATTGTCCAAACAGATCATCAAGGTAGATGGATGATTTTAAATATGTTATTGGACAATAAACAGATATGGCTTATTAACCTATATGGTCTGAATAATGGTGATCCAAGCTTCTTTGAAATATATATAAGAATGTATCAATTCTACAAGCAACTATAATTATGTTGGGAGATTTTATTACGGTCTTAAGTACCTCTATGGACCAGAAAGGAAATCACACTACAAAACTATCACCCTCCATGAATGTCATGGATATATTGGAATTAGTAGGTAAATGGAGAATGAAATACCCTGACCCAGTGAGATATACAGTTGAAGTCAGAAGTTTACATACACCTTAACCAAATACATTTAAACTCAGTTTTACAATTCCTGACATTTAATCATAGTAAAAATTCCCTCTTAGGTCAGTTAGAATCACCACTTTATTTTAAGAATGTAAAATGTCAGAATAATAGTAGAGAGAATTATTTATTTCAGCTTTTATTTCTTTCATCACATTTTTAGTGGATCAGAAGTTTACATAAACTCAATTAGTATTTGGTAGCATTGCCTTTAAATGGATTAACTTGGATCAAACAATTCAGGTAGCCTTCCACAAGCTTCCACAATAAGTATGGTGAATTTTGCCCCATTTCTCCTGACAGAGCTGGTGTAACTAAGTCAGGTTTGTAGGCCTCCTTGCTCGCACATGCATTTTCAGTTCTGCCCACAAATTGTCTATAGGATTGAGGTCAGGGCTTCGTGATGGCCACTCCAATACCTTGACTTTGCTGTCCTTAAGCCATTTTGCCACAACTTTGGAAGTATGCTTGGGCTCATTGTCCATTTGGACCCATTTGCGACCAAGCTTTAACTTCCTGACTGATGTCTTGAGATGTTGTTTCAATATATCCACATCATTTTGCTACCTATTGATGCCATCTATTTTGTAAAGTGCACCAGTCCCTCCTGCAGCAAAGCACCCCCACAACATGATGCTGCCACCCCGTGCTTCACGGTTGGGATGGTGTTCTTCGGCTTGCAAGCATCACCCTTTTTCCTCCAAACATAACAATGGTCATTATGGACAAACAGTTCTATTTTTGTTTCATCAGACCAGAGGACATTTCTCCAAAAACGACGATCTTTGTCCCCATGTGCAGTTTCAAACTGTAGTCAGACTTTTACAGTTACACCTCCAATTGACTCAAATTATGTCAATTAGCCTATCAGAAGCTTCTAAAGCCATGACATAATTTTCTGCAATTTTCCAAGCTGTTTAAAGGCACACTCAACTTAGTGTATGTAAACTTCTGACCCACTGGAATTGTGATACAGTGAATTATAAGTGAAGTAATCTGTCTGTAAACAATTGTTGGAAAAATTACTTGTGTCATGCACAAAGTAGAGGTCCTAACCAACTTGACAAAAATATAGTTTGTTAACAAGAAATTTGGGGAGTGATTGAAAAACCAGTTTTAATGACTCCAACCTAAATGCATGTAAACTTCCGACTTCAACTGTATAATTGTAGATTAGAATATTAGGTCAAGACAACACAAAATATTTAAATTAATATAATTATTAATATAATCATTTGACCTACTATTTTCATTCAGCTGTATTTTGTACCTGAGTGGGCTCAAACAGGGCTGGCCATTCATTCTTTGAAGTCCTTCACAGGAAGGGCCTGAACGACATCTTGTCTTCGATATGAGAAGGTCTTTGCCATTTTGGCACTCACAATGTTGTGGTTGTCACATATTTGTACTTGAATGCAGCCTGATTGATCCCTAAGGAATGAAGATGAAATCAATTCATTGTTTGTGTAACATAAGCTGTAACATATTATTACTTGTGTAACCTTTATTTAAGTAGGCAAGTCAGTTAAGACACATTCTTATTTACAATGACAGCCAATGAGGGAAGAGTTGGTGAACTGCCTTGTTGCTTGTTGCAGAACAACGGATTTTTACCTCGTCAGCTCTGGGATTTGATCCAGCAACCTTTTGGTTACTGGCCCAACGCTCTAACCACTAGGCTACCTGCTGCCCCCATATGCTCTCTCATTCTAAAATAAGGAAGACATTGTCAATACCTGCCTGGGACAATGCATCGAGTAAAACACTAATAGAGCCCTATGAAATTATTGTCCGATTTCCCCAAATTATGTTTTCCTTTCCAGAATACCTGTCACGAATCCCGCTTCCTGAGTCTGTTTGCTCACCCGGATCATTTACCCCATTCCCGCCTGGTCGGAGGAGGATTCCGCTACCCCATTGGATCCACCTATTTACTCCCATCAACTCACCACCGCTGCCCGCTACGTCACCTGGATATATCTACCCATTCACTTGTCAATAAATACTCACCTTCTTCCTACTCTCCTTGTCCTGGTCTGCTTCTGGGTTCGATTTTGAAAGAACGTGACAATACTGTGTTAAATTTTTGTTGCTTTAACGTTCAATCCATTTGGTTGATTTAAAAATACAGTACATAAAATACCCATCCAGCATCACTACTCTGGACGGCTCTGACTTAGAATATGTGGATAACTACAAATACCTAGGTGTCTGGTTAGACTGTAAACTCTCCCTCCAGACTCACATTAAGCATCTCCAATCCAAAATGAAATCTAGAATCGTCTTCCTATTTCCCAACAAAGCATCCTTCACTCATGCTGTCAAACATACCCTCGTAAAACTGACCAACCGATCCTTGATTTTCGGCGATGTCATTTATAAAATAGCCTCCAACCCTCTACTCAACAAATTGGATGCGGTCTATCACAGTGCCATCCGTTTTGTCACCAAAGCCCCATATACTACCCACCACCTCGACCTGTATGCTCTCGTTGGCTGGCCCTCGCTTCACTCTCGTCGCCAAACCCACTGGCTCTGGTCATCTACAAGTCTCTGCTAGGTCAAGCCCCACCTTATCTCAGCTCACTGGTCACCATAGCAGCACCCACCCGCAGCACGTGCTCCAGCAGGTATCTCTCACTGGTCATCCCCAAAGCCTTTGGCCGCCTTTCCTTCCAGTTCTCTGCTGCCAATGACTGGAAGGAACTGCAAACATCACTGAAGCTGGAGACTCATATCTCCCTCACTAGCTTTACGCACCAGCTGTCAGAGTAGCTCACAGATCACTGCACCTGTACATAGCCCATCTGTAAACAGCCCATCCATCTACCTCCTCCCCATACTGTATTTATCTTGCTCCTTTGCACCCCAGTATCTCTACTTGCACATTCATCTTCTGCACATCTACCAGTCCAGTGTTTAATTTCTATATTGTATTTACTTCACCACCATGGCCTATTTACTGCCTTATCTCTCTTATCTTACCTCATTTGCACTCACTGTATATAGACTTTTTGTTTTCCTTTTCTACTGTAATATTGACTGTATGTGTTTATTCCATGTGTAACTCTGTGTTGTTGTAGGTGTCAAACTGCTTTGCTTTATCTTGGCCAGGTCGCAGTTGAAAAATGAGAACTTGTTCTCAACTAGCCTACCTGGTTAAATAAAGGCGAAATAAAAAAATATATATATCTAATACCTATTATTCACAATAATGTTAGGTTACTGTAAGAAAAAAATATCCTGTGTATCCTGTCCGAGGGGAACCTGTATTCTGTTTCAATTTCTGGATTCCCTCTTGAGTTTTCAACATTGCGGAAATAATGGGGCCCTACAAGCCCTTATGTGAGTTACAATGAAAACACAGACATTTGAATATATTGACATACCTTGTCAATGTATTCTGGAAAATATGGTCTGTCCAGTACTCAGGAACGTCTGAACACCTATATACCTAAAGAAGAGAAGTTGTATTAAAACCTATGACAATGTCAGGAAAATAACACTCAAATGACTTCAGCTTTAGATAGCTAACGTAAACTCACGTAAACTCGTACATCGCCTTGGTCCGTACAATTGCCCTTATTTTAGCGCCCCAAAAACGTAATACTTCCAGATCGACTGTAATGTCAATACCATTGTAAAGCACAATGTCTCCCCTTTCTAACAGAATCAATTACATGACCTAAACGCTGCCCGTTTCTGCATAATTCAAGCAGGAAATGAGCCCCGTCTGGTCTTTTTCAAAATGGCAGGTGGGGAAGAGAAACTAATGCGTGATAGTGAGAAGGAGAGATGATGTGTGGGAAAATGGACCTTTTTTCCACTCGATCTGTCCATCTTATCACTTCATCGCCTCTAAAATGTAAATAAAACACTATAAAGAGTTTATATAATGTGTCATTACATACCTATTTGAAGGTTTGACGAAAAAAATGACTAGGTATCCCCCAGTCACTGCCCATTTCTTGTTTTTAAAGGATGATAGAAGTGATACACCTGGTGGAGAGAGATTGTAAGACAGAAATCGTTGATTTATGCGTGCTGTACGTTATGAAATGACAGATCAAGATGCAACTTTTCTCCAATACTATAGAGGCATTACCATGTTGATCAACGCATGAATAGAAACCTAGTTCACACCCCGGATTTTGACTTAGTTTTCTTTCTAGTCTCGTTTGAATGTCGCTGTTGCAACAAGTTTGTACGGAATGGGGTGAGTTTCCGTTAGCTTGCCAAGCAGGAAAACATTACCTTGCAGGGGCACATGTGTTCAGTTCTACTGTAATGTTGCTGACGATGCATTTTTTTGGTGACCTAGGTAGCTAATATGTTACATAGCTATTTCCGTTCATATAAAACCTACACAAAAATGACAAAAGTTATAAACAGCACTGAGGCAAGAAATGCACTGCTAACTTACTAGCTAGTAGCATGCCCACCACTAGTTAACTATACAGACATCATGGAAGTCAACTAGCTAGACATCATTTAACTTGCTAGTAGCATGCCCACCACTAGTTAACTATACAGACATCATGGAAGTCAACTAGCTAGTAGCATGCCCACCACTAGTTAACTATACAGACATCATAGAAGTTAACTAGCTAGTAGCATGCCCACCACTAGTTAACTATACAGACATCATGGAAGTCAACTAGCTAGTAGCATGCCCACCACTAGTTAACTATACAGACATCATAGAAGTCAACTAGCTAGTAGCATGCCCACCACTAGTTAACTATACAGACATCATGGAAGTTAACTAGCTAGTAGCATGCCCACCACTAGTTAACTATAGACATCATGGAAGTCAACTAGCTAGTAGCATGCCCATCACTAGTTAACTATACAGACATCATGGAAGTTAACTAGCTCGTTTATCAACGTGCTAATATAGAACTTACTCTGGCAATATAACTAGCTAAAGGCTTTTCGTACTTGAAGAATATTATTTAACGAATATTTTTTGACATTTCGTTGAAAACATGTGTGTAGATCCAAACTACATTCCAAGTGATAGTTTGGTCGTTACCTGCCACATGGCCTTTCCAGAGGAGAAAGATCAAGACGACGTCTGTTGAAATGTTCCAAGCACAACTGACGTTCATAACTAGATCTGGCATGTCAGTCCAACACAATAATGATCATTTCAACATCATATTTTTAAGTTGTTGGTTGTTACTTAGAAATATTCGTTTAAAATTTAGCAGCATATTACCTTGGATTCGGTCGAAAATGTGTTCAAAAGCAGAAACCTTTTATTTTTAGTAAAAATCATTTGATTTTCTTTTGCAATATTTACTATGTCGGTGGTTCATTTTTTACAGTTTATAACGAATATGAATTCGGTGGGCAGAAATGATTGAATATTGAAGCGACCCAGACAGACAGCTGTGTGTTATGTATCAGGCTATTAGTTGGTTGTGTTGTACTTACCAGTACCCAGTGTTCGCGGGGTCCGACATGCCAATCAACCTGATATCTGCCAATCACGGGAATGCCTGGAACGTTCTGATGCCGGGCTTCCTGGTGGTTGGTGGAGAGGCGTGGAGGGGGGTTGGGCTGGGAGCATTGGAAGTTAAGACCAGGTTTAGACGTTGTTCTCTCTCTTATGTCTGGCTTTCACATGAGAAGGTCACGGTTGGTTTATAAGGTATCCTTCATTTATTTGTCGTCGGCTACGGCCAAACAGTAGCCTGTGGGGAGTTGGGTTAATAAACCGTACATTCGTAAACTCAACTCGCTGTCTGGACAATTGTTCCTTTATGATCTAGTCAGGTCATTACAATATTAGAGAATTAGACCTCTCACTAAAGGCATCAGTCATACAAAAGTTATACTTAAATCCAGACTGGTTCTCTAGTAAATTGGTAGGAATGTCTCATCCTATGTTCAAGAAGGGCATTTTCCCTTTATTCAGATTACACCTGCTCACTTTCGGTTGTTTGAAAAGGAAATAATCTCCAAAAGATCGTTCTTTTTAAACAAGCCTTAGAAAATTGGTTGTAATTTCAGTTTAATCCACCTGAAAAGACAGAACAAATAATACAATACTAATTGATTAAACAAACTTTTTCGAATAAATATTTAAAAAAGGTATAATTTTAGTGAATGATATCATAAATAGGACTGGTGGAGTTGTCACACATGCAGCGAACACAGACATATGGACATTTCTGCTCTTCCCAAAATTACAACCAACTAATTGCAGCATTACCACAAAAATGGAAGAGGCAAGTAGAAGGGGAAAAGTAAGGAACTTGTATGTCGGCCCTGTATTAAAGAACATAAATGGTTAAAGAAAAGTGTCATAAATAAAAACATTCACCAATTTAATTGAAGGACCAAAAAACGGACAGCTGTGCCATATAAATTGCAAAATAGATGGGAAGAGATTTTCGATGTACCGATTCCATGGCACAAGGTTTATGAATTGATACGCAAAACAACGGCGGATTCAAAACTTCGAATTTGTCCATTTAAATTACTATACAAAATTCTTGCAACCGATCAAATGTTATATAAATGGGGGATACAGTCTTCCCAGCTCTGCAGATTTTGCTGTGAGGAGGCAGAGTCATTAGGTCATTTATTTTGATGCAGGTCCAGGAAGGCTGAAGAATTGTAACATTTGCCTTGTCCTAACGCTGCAGAGAGCAATACTGGGTGATTTGAAAAGCCATAATCAATCAATAATATCATTCATTTAGCAAAAATGTTTATTTATTTTATTTATAATCTGTAGAAGCTATGAGAATACAAAGCTTCAGTAATTTTGTGAAGCATCACAGCACAGTTGAAAAATATATGGAAAATAGAAATTCAAAATGGATGGACATCAGAAATAGAGGAAGGACTAAAAACAAACAAAATATAACTATTGTAAAATAGATTGTGTCTGTAAAATACGTATAAGATGTATAAACTGAAGGTAGTAGCCTAAGTGTTATTGTTTATTAGTTTACTCCAATTGGGGGAAGGGTGGTGGGGTTTGGGAGGAATAATAAAGGTATGTAATAAAAAAGTATATGGGGGATTGGAAATGATGCAGACAATTACATTGATGAAAGCAACAATCTTTCCACAATAATATATTATTATATTATTATATTATAATAAGCTGATCGTCCCCTTTAAAAAAAAATGTGTTTTTTTAAGTGTGCAAAGCTGTCATCAAGGCAAAGGACACTCAAGGACATTCAGAGACAAGGCCCGATGCCCCTCCTGCGTTGTCTTGGCTGTGTGATGAGGTTCATTGTCCTGTTGGAAGGTGTTCCTTCGCCCCAGTCTGAGCGATCTGGAGCAGGTTCTCATCAAGGATCTCTCTGTACTTTGCTCTGTTCCTCTTTCCCTCGATTCTAACTAGTCTCACAGGCCCTGCCACTGAAAAACATCCCAACAGCATGATGTTGCCACCATCATGTTCAATCTTGGTTTCATCAGACCAGAGAATCTTGTTTCTCATGGTCTGAGAGTCTTCAGGTGCCTTTTGGCAAACTCCAAGCGGTATGTCATGTGTCTTTAATTGAGGAGTGGCTTCCTACCATAAAACCCTTTATTAGTCGTAGTGCTGCAGATATGGTTCTCTTTCTGGAAGGTTCTACCATCTCCACAAATGAACTCAGGAGCGATGGAAACAGGATGCACCCGAGATCAATTTCGAGTACTTGAATACTTATGTAAATACTTTACAAATATATATATATATATATAATACATTAGCTAAAACATTTTTCATCCATTTTCGAAAAAGGCTGTATGTAATGTAACAAAATGTTGAAAAAGTCAAGGAGTCTGAATACGTTCCCGAATGCACCGTAACTGCCTTAATGTTGCGGGACCCCAGGAAGAGTTGCTGCTGCCTTGGCAGAAATTAACGGGGATCCCAAATAGAAAAACAAGTACCAGTCATTTGCCAGGGTTAGAGCTTCCATGTCTGTTCTATTCATTCTTATTTCTATGGTCAGGCCAAAGGCTACTTCATGTAAACAAGATAAACTAAATAAACCAAATAATTATTGAATAAGTAATTGTTTAATAAACGAGACAAGGAATTCCGAAATATTGTAAAATAATAACATGCAAAAAGAATAGAGGCCAAAGCACACCAGCAGTTGTATTTACCCCAACAACACTGCAGAAGGCCGATCCACTATTAGACTATATTTCTCTATATCAACATGTGTAAAACCAACACTTGAACACTTAGCCCAACCTCCAGTAAATTACGATTATATTTATGTTCATTTTAAAGTAGACCAATCCGAAAGTGCGCGTAAAAGTGGCGTCAGGTCTCCATGTCGGATTCCCCCAGTCCGCGCCTTCGTGTCAGCTGAACTGCGCTCCTGTCTTCACCCCACTGTCAGCTACAAGACAAACATGACATATAAAACGTGTGGTGGCCACAGAATAGATACATTTAGTCGAGGGAGATGAACACAGGAAAGAGTAAGATGCTACTGTAGAAGAAGATGGCCTGTTGGATTATTTTATATAAAACGGCAGAACAGTCTTTCTGGTCGCAGGTTCCTCATATAGAAGTAACCTGTCATGCAGTATTGGGATAAATGTACCTCGTCAAAGTCTTGGCTAGTTTATTAACTCACTAAAGTGGTTTCGTTGTCAAACTTTACTATGTGTGAGCGAATCTACTTTTACGCATCATTGATTTGATGCGTTTTCGTGATGGTTAGTCTCGTCCATTAATTATGTCAGTACACTTAAGCTGATTTATTAGAAATTGCTTCATTAATTCAGTCATTCATTGATGGTTTGATTGTCTGATTGATTAATACACTTCGTTGACATATTAAACTACAGGGGCAGCCATGACAGGAAGGTTGATGCTTGGTATTGTTGCGTCACAATACAAAATGCCTCTGATGACGTAATGATCAAACACCAAGCTGCCGCTGGTGAAATGACGGATCATTAGCTGATTGAACTACAAGGTGAACGGTAAGTACACCTGTCTGCCTGTTTATCAGATAAATGAGGGGATAGACAGTTTTATTGAGCACCAGTTATATCTAAGCTATTAGAAATGAATTGAACAAAGTTGTTAAATTTTAATGAATATATCTTGTTCCAAATAATTATTTAAACTCAGAAGTGAATGTGATGAATTTTTTTTTTTTTCCCCAAATACTAAACACATATGTTCCCGTGGCTCTCTTTTTATAGAGTTTAATGGTGCTGAAAGCCACTTCCTATTCCAAGTATTCAAGACTAGAAGGAACATTCTGATTAGAATCCTGCAGACCAGTGAATGATGAATAGGAGGCTCAACCTGAATGGGTCTGGAGGACCAAGGTCCATCGGTGTTCCGCTGCTCTGTCCTTCTAACAGAGTGCTGCTGGAGAGAGAAGAGGTCAGCCAGGCCCCAGTGATGGCCTCCTCTTTCAGGCCCTCAGCGTTCCCCTCCCTGCATGTTGTACCTCGTGCTCCCCTCCTGATGAAATCAGGCCCAAGAGGCCCACAGCTGCCCAGAGAAAGAGGAGAGACCTCCAGTCCCTGGTTCCTGTCCAGGCTGGATGTCGTGAGTCTCCCGGTTGGTTTAACAGCAGCAGCTCCCAGCTACCTGCCAAAACCAACAGACGCAGGCGCAACAAGGACCTTTCCTTCACTGAGGTTCTGAAGAAATACAAGCTTCTGCCTGATTCCCGGCCCAACAGCCCAGAGAGCCTGTACCAGCCTGAGACAATGATACCTAGAATCCCTGTCAGCATCACCAGACCTGAAGTGAGGCCTAGCAACCCTCGGCAACCGACTAGAAGGCTTGTTAGACCAGTCAGCTTGGTCCAACCTGATGTGCAGCCTTCCAGACCCGAGGGGAGGCCTAACAACCCTCGGCAACCCACTAGACGGCCTGTTAGCCCCGTAGGCCTGGTCCAACCTGATGTGCAGCCTTCCAGACCCGAAGGGAGGCCTAGCAACCCTCGGCGCCCAGCTAGACGGCCTGTTAGCCCCAGTTGAGCTGGTCCAGCATGAGATACAGCCTTCCAAACCTGATGTGAGGCCTAGCAACCCTCAGCAACCCACTAGACAGCCTGTTAGACCAGGCCTGGTCCAGCCTGATAAACAGCCTTCCAGACCTGAGGGAGGCCTAGCAACCCTCAGCAACCCACTAGACAGCCTGTTAGACCAGTCGGCCTGGTCCAGCCTGATAAACAGCCTTCCAGACCCGAGGGGAGGCCTAGCAACCCTCGGCAACCCACTAGACGAGCCTGTTAGACCAGTTGAGCTGGTCCAGCATGATGATACAGCCTTCCAAACCTGATGTGAGGCCTAGCAACCCTCAGCAACCAACTAGACAGCCTGTTAGACCAGTCGGCCTGGTCCAGCCTGATGAACAGCCTTCCAGACCTGAGAGGAGGTGTAGTAACCCTGTGGGCCCCACTAGACGGCCTGTTAGCCCCGTTGGCCTGGTCCAGCCTGATAAACAGCCTTGCAGACCTGAGGGGAGGCCTAGAAACCCTCGGAACACCACTAGGAGAAAAGTGAGGCCCAGTAATCGTGTTTGTCCCGTTATCCTTGAGTCCCAACCTTCCAGTCCTGACAGCACCACTACCAGCACTGTGGACCTAGTCCAGCTTGAGTCCCGTCCAACCTGTCCTGCAGTGAGTCTGGTCCAGCCTGAGTCCCGTCCTACCTGCCCTCTGACCCTGGAGGAGCCGGCCCTTTCAGAGTCATGCAGCTTCAGAAACAATGTGTTTGTTCTCTCCATGCCGAAAGCTGCCCAGCCAGAGGAGGCTGCCAGAGGGAGCAGCAGCCCACCCAGGGACATCATCAGGCCTGAGGCCTTCGTCCAGACAGGACCCCTGCTGGCCAGGAGAGCCCAGAGGGATGCTCCTTCTCCAAAGAAGGTCCCCAAACCCCCAGTGGCCCCCGGCCCAAACTGCTGCCCTCCCTGGGCCAGGGCAACGTGTCCCTTGTCAGTGCCAACGCCTGGGATGAAAGGACCAAGAAGAAGAGAAAGAAAGGTCAGCACTTCTCTTTGTGCAATGACACATTTTGTCTGTTGAATATATTGTCAATATTGTATAATGTATGTTGATGGCTGATGTACGACCAGGAAGGTGATTTTAATGTTTTTAAACATTCATAAATGAATTACTAATAAATGAATTTAACATAATGTAATGTAATTTAAAGGAGTCAGAGTCCAGAGGTCTAGCCTGGGTCTGAGGCATATCCCCCGTGACGTAGAGCTGGCCATGATGAGACCCCGTCTGGTCAAGTCAGCTGTTCCCTCCCAGGAACCCTACCAGCCGTGGGACGACGAGGACGAGGTGGACATCTACGCCCTGAGACGAACAGCCTACATGTGTCCCATGTACGACCAGGAGGAGAGCAGCGTCAGGGGCAACAAGAGGGTGGCAGTGGAGGCCCTGGACAACATTCCTTTCAGAAGGAAGATCACCTTGTGTTATTTCATGGGGGGTCGCAGGGTCATGCTGCCAAAAGACTACTAACCCAACCCCCCTCAATATCCACAACAACCCCCCTTTGTCCCAGACAGCGAAGAACAGGACACACACAGAGAGACAGAGTGGACACCAACAGGGCCATCAGAGGGACTGAGACCCTCTCAGTTGAGGTTAGGAATGTCAGCTACTAAAAGGCTTCTATAGACCATCTCTGTAGCAAGAGAACCTCCAGTGATCAGACTGGGATGTCCTCTGTCTCCCTCCCCTCACCACTACTCCCCCAAGAGGACCCCTTCACCCTGCCTCCCATCCCCACTACTCCCCCAAGAGGAACGCTGCTCCCTGCCTCCCTCTTAACCTCTTCTCCCCTCGAGGATTACAGTCTCTTATCTCTAGATCAGTGTTGGGGTCAGTTCAATGTCAATACAGTCAATTCAGGAAGTAAACTGACATTTTCTCATAGTGGCATTGAGGAAAATTGGAATTGGACTTTCAGTTTACTTCCTGAAATGTAAAGGAATTGACCCCAACCCTAATCTAAATAAACTACTAGATCTCTATGATGACAGAGTCTCAGACAGAAAGACAATAATCCTGTTACTGTCCAGGACCTTGTCTTTACATTTCCCTGAAGCATTACAGAAATAAAAACAAAGTGTTGAAGAAAATACAATCTTTGGAGTTTTGAGAGGCTGTTTCACCTAGTAGTCCATCACATTGTAACGTTGTTCCTTCTAACGTTGTTCCCAGCCAACAGCGAGTTGCAGTAATCCAGACGGGAGATGACAAGTGCCTGGATTAGGACCTGCGCCGCTTCCTGTGTGAGGCAGGGTCGTACTCTGCGGATGTTGTAGAGCATGAACCTACAGGAACGGGCTACCGCCTTGATGTTAGTTGAGAACGACAGGGTGTTGTCCAGGATCACGCCAAGGTTCTTAGCGCTCTGGGAGGAGGACACAATGGAGTTGTCACCGTGATGGCGAGATCATGGAACGGGCAGTCCTTCCCGGGAGGAAGAGCAGCTCCGTCTTGCCGAGGTTCAGCTTGAGGTGGTGATCCGTCATCCACACTGATATGTCTGCCAGACATGCAGAGATGCGATTCGCCACCTGGTCATCAGAAGGAGGAAAGGAGAAGATTAATTGTGTGTCGTCTGCATAGCAATGATAGGAGAGACCATGTGAGGTTATGACAGAGCCAAGTGACTTGGTGTATAGCGAGAATAGGAGAGGGCCTAGAACAGAGCCCTGGGGGACACCAGTGGTGAGAGCGCGTGGTGAGGAGACAGATTCTCGCCACGCCACCTGGTAGGAGCGACCTGTCAGGTAGGACGCAATCCAAGCGTGGGCCCGCCGGAGATGCCCAACTCGGAGAGGGTGGAGAGGAGGATCTGATGGTTCACAGTATCGAAGGCAGCCGATAGGTCTAGAAGGATGAGAGCAGAGGAGAGAGAGTTAGCTTTAGCGGTGCGGAGCGCCTCCGTGATACAGAGAAGAGCAGTCTCAGTTGAATGACTAGTCTTGAAACCTGACTGATTTGGATCAAGAAGGTCATTCTGAGAGAGATAGCGGGAGAGCTGGCCAAGGACGGCACGTTCAAGAGTTTTGGAGAGAAAAGAAAGAAGGGATACTGGTCTGTAGTTGTTGACATCGGAGGGATCGAGTGTAGGTTTTTTCAGAAGGGGTGCAACTCTCGCTCTCTTGAAGACGGAAGGGACCTAGCCAGCGGTCAGGGATGAGTTGATGAGCGAGGTGAGGTAAGGGAGAAGGTCTCCGGAAATGGTCTGGAGAAGAGAGGAGGGGATAGGGTCGAGCGGGCAGGTTGTTGGGCGGCCGGCCGTCACAAGACGCGAGATTTCATCTGGAGAGAGAGGGGAGAAAGAGGTCAGAGCACCGGGTAGGGCAGTGTGAGCAGAACCAGCGGTGTCGTTTGACTTAGCAAACGAGGATCGGATGTCGTCGACCTTCTTTTCAAAATGGTTGACGAAGTCATCTGCAGAGAGGGAGGAGGGGGGAGGGGGAGGAGGATTCAGGAGGGAGGAGAAGGTGGCAAAGAGCTTCCTAGGGTTAGAGGCAGATGCTTGGAATTTAGAGTGGTAGAAAGTGGCTTTAGCAGCAGAGACAGAGGAGGAAAATGTAGAGAGGAGGGAGCGAAAGGATGCCAGGTCCACAGGGAGGCGAGCCTTTTCCTCCATTTCCGCTCGGCTGCCCGGAGCCCTGTTCTGTGAGCTCGCAATGAGTCGTCGAGCCACGGAGCGGGAGGGGAGGACCGAGCCGGCCTGGAAGATAGGGGACATAGAGAGTCAAAGGATGCAGAAAGGGAGGAGAGGAGGGTTGAGGAGGCAGAATCAGGAGATAGGTTGGAGAAGGTTTGAGCAGAGGGAAGAGATGATAGGATGGAAGAGGAGAGAGTAGCGGGGGAGAGAGAGCGAAGGTTGGGACGGCGCGATACCATCCGAGTAGGGGCAGTGTGGGAAGTGTTGGATGAGAGCGAGAGGGAAAAGGATACAAGGTAGTGGTCGGAGACTTGGAGGGGAGTTGCAATGAGGTTAGTGGAAGAACAGCATCTAGTAAAGATGAGGTCGAGCGTATTGCCTGCCTTGTGAGTAGGGGGGAAGGTGAGAGGGTGAGGTCAAAGAGGAAAGGAGTGGAAAGAAGGAGGCAGAGAGGAATGAGTCAAAGGTAGACGTGGGGAGGTTAAAGTCGCCCAGAACTGTGAGAGGTGAGCCGTCCTCAGGAAAGGAGCTTATCAAGACATCAAGCTCATTGATGAACTCTCGAGGGGACCTGGAGGGCGATAAATGATAAGGATGTTAAGCTTGAAAGGGCTGGTAACTGTGACAGCATGAAATTCAAAGGAGGCGATAGACAGATGGGTAAGGGGAGAAAGAGAGAATGACCACTTGGGAGAGATGAGGATCCCGGTGCCACCACCCCGCTGACCAGAAGCTCTCGGGGTGTACATTGTAACGTTGTTCCTTCTAACAGAATGGTTGTTTCACCTAGTAGTCCATCACATTGTAACGTTGTTCCTTCTAACAGAATGGCTGTTCCACCTAGTAGTCCATCACATTGTAACGTTGTTCCTTCTAACAGAATGGTTGTTCCACCTAGTAGTCCATCACATTGTAACGTTGTTCCTTCTAACAGAATGGTTGTTTCACCTAGTAGTCCATCACATTGTAACGTTGTTCCTTCTAACAGAATGGTTGTTCCACCTAGTAGTCCATCACATTGTAACGTTGTTCCTTCTAACAGAATGGTTGTTTCACCTAGTAGTCCATCACATTGTAACGTTGTTCCTTCTAACAGAATGGTTGTTTCACCTAGTAGTCCATCACATTGTAACGTTGTTCCTTCTAACAGAATGGTTGTTCCACCTAGTAGTCCATCACATTGTAACGTTGTTCCTTCTAACAGAATGGCTGTTCCACCTAGTAGTCCATCACATTGTAACGTTGTTCCTTCTAACAGAATGGCTGTTCCACCTAGTAGTCCATCACATTGTAACGTTGTTCCTTCTAACAGAATGGCTGTTCCACCTAGTAGTCCATCACATTGTAACGTTGTTCCTTCTAACAGAATGGCTGTTCCACCTAGTAGTCCATCACATTGTAACGTTGTTCCTTCTAACAGAATGGCTGTTCCACCTAGTAGTCCATCACATTGTAATGTTGTTCCTTCTAACAGAATGGTTGTTCCACCTAGTAGTCCATCACATTGTAACGTTGTTCCTTCTAACAGAATGGCTGTTCCACCTAGTAGTCCATCACATTGTAACGTTGTTCCTTCTAACAGAATGGTTGTTCCACCTAGTAGTCCATCACATTGTAACGTTGTTCCTTCTAACAGAATGGTTGTTCCACCTAGTAGTCCATCACATTGTAACGTTGTTCCTTCTAACAGAATGGCTGTTCCACCTAGTAGTCCATCACATTGTAACGTTGTTCCTTCTAACAGAATGGTTGTTCCACCTAGTAGTCCATCACATTGTAACGTTGTTCCTTCTAACAGAATGGCTGTTCCACCTAGTAGTCCATCACATTGTAACGTTGTTCCTTCTAACAGAATGGTTGTTCCACCTAGTAGTCCATCACATTGTAACGTTGTTCCTTCTAACAGAATGGCTGTTCCACCTAGTAGTCCATCACATTGTAACGTTGTTCCTTCTAACAGAATGGTTGTTCCACCTAGTAGTCCATCACATTGTAACGTTGTTCCTTCTAACAGAATGGTTGTTCCACCTAGTAGTCCATCACATTGTAACGTTGTTCCTTCTAACAGAATGGTTGTTCCACCTAGTAGTCCATCACATTGTAACGTTGTTCCTTCTAACAGAATGGTTGTTCCACCTAGTAGTCCATCACATTGTAACGTTGTTCCTTCTAACAGAATGGTTGTTCCACCTAGTAGTCCATCACATTGTAACGTTGTTCCTTCTAACAGAATGGTTGTTCCACCTAGTAGTCCATCACATTGTAACGTTGTTCCTTCTAACAGAATGGTTGTTCCACCTAGTAGTCCATCACATTGTAACGTTGTTCCTTCTAACAGAATGGCTGTTCCACCTAGTAGTCCATCACATTATAACGTTGTTCCTTCTAACAGAATGGTTGTTCCACCTAGTAGTCCATCACATTGTAACGTTGTTCCTTCAACCATTGTTCTCTTATAAGACACTAAATGATGAAGAAACCAAAAAGCCCTTTCATGGTTTTAGAACGGTTGTCCAAAGAAGCACAACTTTGGTGGTTGAAAGTCATCAAACATCTGAAGTCAACATCTCTCTGTGATTGTAAAGTCATCAATCATGGAGTCAGTCAACAGCTTATTCCTCTCAGTCCAACAGCCAAAATGATCAATATCATTACTTAAATCATATAGTCATATTGATTGATAAAGATGACAAACAGCAGCAGGCGCTAAGTTCAGGCATTCTGGAACATTCCAGGGAGATACCGATTCAGAAGGGGGCGGGGTTTAGGCTAGGTAGCTGTCTGTCATCGGAAAACCAGCGTGGAGGCCTTGAGACAGGTGAAGGAGGCAGTGAGACAGGTGAGGAAGAGAGAGACAGACAGGTAGATCTGAGATACATCTCCACACTCCTTGGCGTTTTTCTGAAATCAATAGTTAACACACAGTTACAGCCAGTGGTATAATGAAAACGTGTTATTACACAAGGAGAAGTGCTAACCTTTCTTCTTCTTGGTCCTCCCATCACATGAAATGACTATGAAAACTATGAAATAACACAGATGGAATCATGTAGTAACCAAAAAGTGGTAAACAAATCAAAGTATATTTTATACTATTGATTCTTCAAAGTAGCCACCCTTAGCCTTGATGACAGCTTTGCACATTCTTGGCATTCTCTCAACCAGCATCAAGAGGTAGTCACCTGGAGTGCTTTTCCAACAGTCTAGAAGGAGTTCCCAAATATGCCGAGCACTTCCTGGCTGCTGTTCCTTCACTCTGCGGTCCAGCTCATCCCAAACCATCTCAATTAAGTTGAGGTTGGGTGATTGTGGAGGTCAGGTCATCTGATGCAGCACTCCATTACTCTCCTTCTTGTTCAAATAGCCCTTTCACAGCCTGGAGGTATGTTGGGTTATTGTTCTGTTGAGAGTCCCACTAAGCGCAAACCAGATGGGATGGCGTAACGCTGCTGGTTAAGTGCGCCTTGAATTCTAAATAAATCACTGACAGTGTCACCAGCAAAGCTCCCCACACCATCACACTTCCTCCTCCATGCTTCACGGTGGGAACCACACATGAAGAGATCATCAGTTCACCTACTCTGCGTCTCACAAAGACACAGCAGTTGGAACCAAAAATCTCAAATCTGGACAGATTTCCACCGGTTCTAATGTCCATTGCTCGTGTTTCTTGGGCCAAGAAAGTCTCTTCTTATTGGTGTCTTTTAGTAGTGATTTCTTTGCAGCAATTCGACCACGAAGGCCTGATTCATGTAGTCTCCTCTGAAGAGTTGATGATGAGATGTGTCTGTTACTTGAACTCTGCAAAGCATTTATTTGTGCTGCAATCTGAGGTGCAGTTGATTGCAGATTTCTGAGGCTGGTAACTCTAATGAAATGAACCTCTGCAGCAGAGGGAACTCTGGGTCTTCCTTTCCTGTGGCGGTCCTCATGAGAGCCAGTTTCATCATCGCGCTTGATGGTTTTTGCCACTGCACTTGAAGAAACTTTCAAAGTTCTTGAAATGTTCTGTATTGACTGACCTTCATGTCCTAAAGTAATGATTGACTGTCGTTTCTCTGCTTATTTGAGCTGTTCTTGACATAATATGGACTTGGTATTTTACCAAATAGGGCTATCTTCTGTATACCAATCCTACCTTGTCACAACACAACTGATTAGCTCAAACACATTAAGGAAAGAAATTCCATAAAATGTACTTTTAAAAAGGCACACCTCTTAATTAAAATGCATTCCAGGTGACTACCTCATGAAGCTGGTTGAGAGAATGCCAAGAGTGTGCAGAGCTTTATACAGTGGTAGGAGACAGGTAAGGGTGGGACTGAGACAGGTAATGATGGACTGAACATAGTTATATAGAGCACCTCAAGATATAAACGTAATATTCAATATCGGCAAGTTAGACTAAAATATTAGCACTACACATGATAACCTTCGATCTGGATAATAACACAAAACAAATGTTAAGACTAGAGAAATGTATCGACAAATATTACAAAAACAAGCAACACCCAAACATGACAGAGAGTAAGACAGGGGAACAGATTTTAAAAAACGAAAACGTGACTCTTCTAGACACAGACAATTTAATATTTTCACCACCGGGATGGTAAAGGTCGAAACCGATCTGTTAAAATCAATTAATGACAAACTGGGTATACTTGAATTAGTCAGTAAGGATATAAAGAGTTGAAGGCCTCGAGATGAGTGATGAAAAAGGCTGCTACATTGGAGAAGCTAACAAACAAGCTAAAAAGGGACAGTCAATAAGATTAAAACAGAAGTGAATGAACTTAAAAAGGAGAACATCGTTCTGAGAGAAGCCTTCCTGGACATACAGACTAGATCCATGAGAGAGAATCTGGTACTTACAGGTATCCAAGAGAAAGAAGGAGAAGTTTCTGAATCTGTAGTTACAGAGTTCCTCCTTACAGCGCTTCAGATGACACGCCAAGCTATCGTCAAAATCCAACTGGAACGAGTACACTGCTTCAGACAGAGGGCAGAGGTATGAACACCCAATCTTTGCCAAATTTGCTTCCTATAAAGATAAAATAATGGTTAAAAGCCTGGGTAAAAGACTTGCTGGGACCAAAATTGTCATGAATGACCAGTTTCCGAAGGAAATTGCAGAACGGCGTAAAGTTCTGTATCCAATATAAGAAAAATAGATTAAAAGGGAAACGAGTAGCTCTCGTCGTTGATAAACTATATATTGATAACCAGTTGTTCAGAGACACAGACTACCCCATGGTTATTTTAAAAATGATAAAGGTTCTTATAGACCAGGAAAATGATGAAACACAATTCTAGTCCGGTTATGGATTGTAATAATACAATAACAAATATGGCTTTTCTATACATCTTCAAATAGAACTAATTGGAACACAAAAGCACTAATTGAACATGGTGAAGATAAAAACTCAGTAAACAGAAGACACAGTATGTGTGGACGGTGTGGTGTGTTTTCTTTTATGTTTGGGAAAGTTGGGCGTTGAGTGAGAACAGAAATGGTTGCATATCCCAGAACCAATGTATTGCTGTGAGTGGGGGAGTGAGAGAGCTTTCAATGTTGTTCAGATGATGGATATACTTTTTATTTATTTATTGTCCTATCATGATGGAACAGTGTTACATTTTTGAAATAAATGATATATCTAATTGATTTAGAGACCTATAAGAGTCCACAACCCACAACCCACAACCCAGCACTGAATGACCCAGACTAAGGAGAAGTCCCTAACTG
This sequence comes from Oncorhynchus keta, assembly GCF_023373465.1. NCBI lineage: Eukaryota > Metazoa > Chordata > Actinopteri > Salmoniformes > Salmonidae > Oncorhynchus > Oncorhynchus keta. The sequence goes on from NW_026279772.1 coordinate 28,886, forward strand.
TTTTAGCCTCCAGATTCTGAGCCTCCAGATTCTGAGCCTCCAGATTCTGAGCCTCCAGATTCTGAGCCTCCAGATTCTGAGCCTCCAGATTCTGAGCCTCCAGATTCTGAGCCTCCAGATGAGCCTCTGAGCCTCCAGATTCTGAGCCTCCAGGTTCTGAGCCTCCAGGTTCTGAGCCTCCAGGCTCTGAGCCTCCAGGCTCTGAGCCTCCAGATTCTGAGCCTGCTTGGCAGGGTTGGTCCTGCAAAGCCAAAGCCCCTAAAGGGAGAGCATAATATACAAGGACATTCTCAAAGCTGCTAATGAGAACCTTGAAGACCTTGTACCTAGCTGGTGGGGATTCCGGTGTGGTGCCCCAACCCAGGCAGTGACAGTGCTGGCAACACTAGCTGCAGTAACCCATGGGGAGGGGGTCACACTCAGACATTCAGAGAGGGGGTATATTATTGTGGCCCTGGTGGCACAAAATCAAAAGTCTGACTGCATGGAGATGCTTGGGAATATAATCAATACGAGGGACCGTGTTGTGGGTGTTTCAGTGGAAAAGGTGTACATTTGATCTCCATCATCTAGGACGTAACAATGGTTAATAAAGTTTCCAAAACTGTTAAAATAACGTCTGTGAGTATAACAGACCTGATATGGCAGGCGAAAACCTGAGGAAAATCCAGGAAGTGTTTCTTTTCATGTGAGTATTTTCAATTGAATGCCAAAAGAGTATCTAATGGGCTAGGACCCAGATTGCAGTTCCTATGGCTTCCACTAGATGTCAACAGTCTTTAGACAGTGTTTCAGGCTTGTTTTCTGAAAAATGAAGAAGAATGAGACCTTTCTGTCAGTGGACTGTAGAATCATGCAGTGCTGGTTTGCGCGTGTGACCAATTGGGTGCCCTTCGTAGTTTTCTTATCTATTGAATACGCCATTGTCCGGTTTAAACATTATCGATTATTTAGACAATTGACAACCTGAGGATGAATTATAAACATCGTTTGACATGTTTAGAAGAACTTTACTGGTACTATCAGGATGTATTCGTCTGCATGTTTTGACCGCCTTTGAGCCAGCGGATTACTGAACAAAACACGCCAACAAAACTGAGTTTTGGGATGTAAAGAGGACTTTATCGAACAAAACAAACATGTATTGTGTAGATGGGACTCTTGTGACTGCAACCATATGAAGATCTTCAAAGGTACGTTATTAATTTTATTGCTATTTCTGACCTTTGTAATTCCTTTACTTGGTTGTAAAATGTTTGTACACTTTTGTAAGTGGGGTGCTGTCCTCAGATAATCACATGGTATGTTTTCACCGTAAAGCCTTTTTAAATCTGACAAAGCGGATGGATTAACAAGACGTTCATCTTTAAGCCGATGTATAACACTTGTATTTTTTATGAATGTTAATTATGACTATTTCTGTATTTTGAATTTGGCGTTCTGCAATTTCACCGGATGTTGTCGAGGCGGGCCGCTTGCGGAACACCTGCGCCTGAAAGGTTCATTAAATAACGTGGACCCTTTTCTACGTTGCAGAACTTACTCTGAAACATGCTTGCTATGTTGCTGTTGTCAACTTCTGTCTGCAATTGCATTTATAAATGAATGTTTGATTTACTTAGAGATATTGTCGGAATGCTAATTTCACCATTGAGCCAATGATTGACAAGGAACAAGGAACGAACCCCAACGTATCCCACAACTGTTGTGAAGGAGTAAAAGATGTCAGGGACAATATAGGATGATTCACAATAATTGCTTGCTAATATAATAATGTAATTTTGGTAATGGCGAGACTGGTGAGATGTAAAATCCTCTGCATAAAGGTGAAAATAAGAAACAGGATTTTTTTAAATATATGTTTTGATGGCTATATATAATAGAAATCGAGGTGAGGGCGATGGAAATGCATTTGACGGTTGATCTACTTCTGTTCTGTAAATGGCACTGTGTGCTCTTTCGAAGGATGGATCCCAGTCTGTTCAGGGCTGGGGGGGTCTGCCGGGCATTGGGATATGAGGAGGGCTTTTAGCGGGTGGAATAGTGGGGACCAATTGGAGGTTTACTTAGTAGCAATGCAAATATCATGGTACTGCTATATAGACATTCATCATGTTACATTTACAAACATATATTTTGAGAAATAGAATTGAAAGTTGTGTCTCATTATGGTAAGTGGTGAAATAAGTATAGCCAGTTGCAATTGTAATGGCTTAGCAGATAATACGAAAAGACGATCAGTATTTACCTGGCTAAATGAGAAGGAATATAATATCTATTGTTTAAAGGAAACTCATTCAACAATTTTCCATGAAGTTTTGTGGAAAAAGGACTGGGGGGCGAAATATATTTCTCCCATGGGCAAAGAAATTCAAAAGGGGTGATGGTTTTAATTAAAAGTAATTTTGATCCAAATGTGCAAATTGTCCAAACAGATCATCAAGGTAGATGGATGATTTTAAATATGTTATTGGACAATAAAACATACAAACCTATATGGTCTGAATAACGGTGATCCAAGCTTCTTTGAAATATATATAAGAATGTATCAATTCTACAAGCAACTATAATTATGTTGGGAGATTTTATTACGGTCTTAAGTACCTCTATGGACCAGAAAGGAAATCACACTACAAACTATCACCCTCCATGAATGTCATGGATATATTGGAATTAGTAGGTAAATGGAGAATGAAATACCCTGACCCAGTGAGATATACAGTTGAAGTCAGAAGTTTACATACACCTTAACCAAATACATTTAAACTCAGTTTTACAATTCCTGACATTTAATCATAGTAAAAATTCCCTCTTAGGTCAGTTAGAATCACCACTTTATTTTAAGAATGTAAAATGTCAGAATAATAGTAGAGAGAATTATTTATTTCAGCTTTTATTTCTTTCATCACATTTTTAGTGGATCAGAAGTTTACATAAACTCAATTAGTATTTGGTAGCATTGCCTTTAAATGGATTAACTTGGATCAAACAATCCAGGTAGCCTTCCACAAGCTTCCACAATAAGTATGGTGAATTTTGGCCCATTTCTCCTGACAGAGCTGGTGTAACTAAGTCAGGTTTGTAGGCCTCCTTGCTCGCACATGCATTTTCAGTTCTGCCCATAAATTGTCTATAGGATTGAGGTCAGGGCTTCGTGATGGCCACTCCAATACCTTGACTTTGCTGTCCTTAAGCCATTTTGCCACAACTTTGGAAGTATGCTTGGGCTCATTGTCCATTTGGACCCATTTGCGACCAAGCTTTAACTTCCTGACTGATGTCTTGAGATGTTGTTTCAATATATCCACATCATTTTGCTACCTATTGATGCCATCTATTTTGTAAAGTGCACCAGTCCCTCCTGCAGCAAAGCACCCCCACAACATGATGCTGCCACCCCCGTGCTTCACGGTTGGGATGGTGTTCTTCGGCTTGCAAGCATCACCCTTTTTCCTCCAAACATAACAATGGTCATTATGGACAAACAGTTCTATTTTTGTTTCATCAGACCAGAGGACATTTCTCCAAAAACGACGATCTTTGTCCCCATGTGCAGTTTCAAACTGTAGTCAGACTTTTTTACTGCGGTTTTAGCAGTGGCTTCTTCCTTGCTAACCTTTCAGGTTATGTCAATATAGGACCGTTTTACTGTGGATATAGATACTTTTGTACCTGTTTCCTCCAGCATCTTCATGTCCTTTGCTGATGTTCTGGGATCAATTTTCGCACCAAAGTATGTTCATTTAGGAGACAGAACGCATCTCCTTTCTGTGCGGTATGACGGCTGTGTGGTCCCATGGTGTTTATACCTGTATACTATTGTTTGCACAAGGATGAACCAGACTTGTGGAGGTCTAAATTGTTTTTCTGAGGTCTTGGCTGATTTCTTTTGATGTTCCCATGATGTCAAGCAGAGACACTGAGTTTGAAGGTAGACTTTGAAATACATCCACAGTTACCTCCAATTGACTCAAATTATATCAATTAGCCTATCAGAAGCTTCTAAAGTGACATCTGCAATTTTCCATGCTGTTTAAAACACAACTTAGTGTATGTAAAAACCCACTGGAATTGTGTACAGTGAATTATAAGTGAAGTAATCTGTCTGTAAACAAATGTTGGAACTTGACAAAAATATAGTTTGTTAACAAGAAATTTGGGGAGTGATTGAAAACCAGTTTTAATGACTCCAACCTAAATGCATGTAAACTTCCGACTTCAACTGTATAATTGTAGATTAGAATATTAGGTCAAGACAACACAAAATATTTAAATTAATACAATTATTAATATAATCATTTGACCTACTATTTTCATTCAGCTGTATTTTGTACCTGAGTGGGCTCAAACAGGGCTGGCCATTCATTCTTTGAAGTCCTTCACAGGAAGGGCCTGAACGACATCTTGTCTTCGATATGAGAAGGTCTTTGCCATTTTGGCACTCACAATGTTGTGGTTGTCACATATTTGTACTTGAATGCAGCCTGATTGATCCCTAAGGAATGAAGATGAAATCAATTCATTGTTTGTGTAACATAAGCTGTAACATATTATTACCTTTATTTAAGTAGGCAAGTCAGTTAAGACACATTCTTATTTACAATGACAGCCAATGAGGGAAGAGTTGGTGAACTGCCTTGTTGCTTGTTGCAGAACAACGGATTTTTACCTCGTCAGCTCTGGGATTTGATCCAGCAACCTTTTGGTTACTGGCCCAACGCTCTAACCACTAGGCTACCTGCTGCCCCCATATGCTCTCTCATTCTAAAATAAGGAAGACATTGTCAATACCTGCCTGGGACAATGCATCGAGTAAAACACTATAGATAGAGCCCTATGAAATTATTGTCCGATTTCCCCAAATGATGTTTTCCTTCCCAAAATACCGTGTTAAATTTTTGTTGCTTTAACGTTCAATCCATTTGGTTGATTTAAAAATACAGTACATAAAATACCCATCCAGCATCACTACTCTGGACGGCTCTGACTTAGAATATGTGGATAACTACAAATACCTAGGTGTCTGGTTAGACTGTAAACTCTCCCTCCAGACTCACATTAAGCATCTCCAATCCAAAATTAAATCTAGAATCGGCTTCCTATTTCCCAACAAAGCATCCTTCACTCATGCTGTCAAACATACCCTCGTAAAACTGACCAACCGATCCTTGATTTTCGGCGATGTCATTTATAAAATAGCCTCCAACCCTCTACTCAACAAATTGGATGCGGTCTATCACAGTGCATTCCGTTTTGTCACCAAAGCCCCATATACTACCCACCACCTCGACCTGTATGCTCTCGTTGGCTGGCCCTCGCTTCACTCTCGTTGCCAAACCCACTGGCTCCAGGTCATCTACAAGTCTCTGCTAGGTCAAGCCCCACCTTATCTCAGCTCACTGGTCACCATAGCAGCACCCACCCGCAGCACCTGCTCCAGCAGGTATCTCTCACTGGTCACCCCCAAAGCCTTTGGCCGCCTTTCATTCCAGTTCTCTGCTGCCAATGACTGGAACGAACTGCAAACATCACTGAAGCTGGAGACTCATATCTCCCTCACTAGCTTTACGCACCAGCTGTCAGAGCAGCTCACAGATCACTGCACCTGTACATAGCCCATCTGTAAACAGCCCATCCATCTACCTCATCCCCATACTGTATTTATCTGGCTCCTTTGCACCCCAGTATCTCTACTTGCACATTCATCTTCTGCACATCTACCAGTCCAGTGTTTAATTTCTATATTGTATTTACTTCGCCACCATGGCCTATTTACTGCCTTATCTCTCTTATCTTACCTCATTTGCACTCACTGTATATAGACTTTGTTTTCCTTTTCTACTGCATGTTTGTTTATTCCATGTGTAACTCTGTGTTGTTGTATGTGTCGAACTGCTTTGCTTTATCTTGGCCAGGTCGCAGTTGAAAAATGAGAACTTGTTCTCAACTAGCCTACCTGGTTAAATAAAGGCGAAATAAAAATATATATATATCTAATACCTATTATTCACAATAATGTTGTAAAAAAATATATATATATCCTGTGTATCCTGTCCGAGGGGAACCTGTATTCAATTTCTGGATTCCCTCTTGAGTTTTCAACATTGCGGAAATAATGGGTCCCTACAAGCCCTTATGTGAGTTACAATGAAAACACACAGACATTTGAATATATTGACATACCTTGTCAATGTATTCTGGAAAATATGGTCTGTCCAGTACTCAGGAACGTCTGAACACCTATACCTAAAGAAGAGAAGTTGTATTAAAATCTATGACAATGTCAGGAAAATAACACTCAAAGGACTTCAGCTTTAGATAGCTAACGTAAACTCACGTAAACTCGTACATCGCCTTGGTCCGTACAATTGCCCTTATTTTAGCGCCCCAAAAACGTAATACTTCCAGATCGACTGTAATGTCAATACCATTGTAAAGCACAATTTCTCCCCTTTCTAACAGAATCAATTACATGACCTAAACGCTGCCCGTTTCTGCATAATTCAAGCAGGAAATGAGCCCCGTCGGGTCTTTTTCAAAATGGCAGGTGGGGAAGAGAAACGTGATAGTGAGAAGGAGAGATGTTGTGTGGGAAAATTGCTTTTTTCCACTCGATCTGTCCAACTTATCACCTTATCGCCTCTAAAATGTAAATAAAACACTATTAAAAGAGTTTATATAATGTGTCATTACATACCTATTTGAAGGTTTGTGTCGAATTTTAATTGGATTTTTAGGGCGGTGCTAAAGTGATCTTAGAAGTAAACAGTGGCTTTGAGAATGATGATTGCATGCAATGATGACGAAAAACATGACTAGGTATCCCCCAGTCACTGTCCATTTCTTGTTTTTAAAGGATGATAGAAGTGATACACCTGGTGGAGAGAGATTGTAAGACAGAAATCGTTGATTTATGCGTTATGACATGACAGATCAAGATGCAACTTTTCTCCAATACTATAGAGCCATTACCATGTTGATCAACGCGTGAATAGAAACCTAGTTCACACCCCGGATTTTGACTTAGTTTTCTTTCGAGCCTCGTTTGAATGTCGCTGTTGCAACAAGTTTGTACGGAATGGGGTGAGTTTCCGTTAGCTTGCCTAGCAGGCAAACATTACCTTGCAGGGGCACATGTGTTCAGCTCTACTGTAATGTTGCTGACGATGCATTTTTTGGTGACATAGGTAGCTAATATGTTACATAGCTATTTCAGTTCATATACAACCTACACAAAAATGACAAAAGTTATAAACAGCACTGAGGCAAGAAAATGCACTGCTAACTTACTAGCTAGTAGCATGCCCACCACTAGTTAACTATAGAGACATCATGGAAGTCAACTAGCTAGTAGCATGCCCACCACTAGTTAACTATACAGACATCATGGAAGTTAACTAGCTAGTAGCATGCCCACCACTAGTTAACTATACAGACATCATAGAAGTCAACTAGCTAGTAGCATGCCCACCACTAGTTAACTATACAGACATCATGGAGTAGCATGCCAACCACTAGTTAACTATACAGACATCTAAGCTAGTAGCATGCCCACCACTAGTTAACTATACAGACATCATAGGCATGCCCACCACTAGTTAACTATAGAGACATCATGGAAGTTAACTAGCTAGTAGCATGCCCACCACTAGTTAACTATACAGACATCATGGAAGTCAACTAGCTAGTAGCATGCCCACCACTAGTTAACTATACAGACATCATGGAAGTCAACTAGCTAGTAGCATGCCCATCACTAGTTAACTATACAGACATCATGGAAGTCAACTAGCTAGTAGCATGCCCACCACTAGTTAACTATACAGACATCATGGAAGTCAACTAGCTAGTAGCATGCCCACCACTAGTTAACTATACAGACATCATGGAAGTTAACTAGCTAGTAGCATGCCCACCACTAGTTAACTATACAGACATCATAGAAGTCAACTAGCTAGTAGCATGCCCACCACTAGTTAACTCAACTAGCTAGACATGCCACCATAGTTAACTATACAGACATCATAGAAGTCAACTAGCTAGTAGCATGCCCACCACTAGTTAACTATAGACATCAGAGTCAACTCATAGCATGCCCACCACTAGTTAACTATACAGACATCATAGAAGTTAACTAGCTCGTTTATCAACGTGCTAATATAGAACTTACTCTGGCAATATAACTAGCTAAAGGCTTTTCGTACTTGAAGAATATTATTTAACGAATATTTTTTGACATTTCGTTGAAAACATGTGTGTAGATCCAAACTACATTCCAAGTGATAGTTTGGTCGTTACCTGCCACATGGCCTTTCCAGAGGAGAAAGATCAAGACGACGTCTGTTGAAATGTTCCAAGCACAACTGACGTTCATAACTAGATCTGGCATGTCAGTCCAACACAATAATGATCATTTCAACATCATATTTTTAAGTTGTTGGTTGTTACTTTGAAATATTCGTTTAAAATTTAGCAGCATATTACCTTGGATTCGGTAGAAAATGTGTTCAAAAGCAGAAACCTATTATTTTTAGTAAAAATCATTGATTTTCTTTTGCAATATTTACTATGTCGGTGGTTCATTTTTTTACAGTTTATAACGAATATGAATTCGGAGGACAGAAATGATTGAATATTGTAGCGACCCACACAGTGTGTTATGTATCAGGCTATTAGTTGGTTGTGTTGTACTTACCAGTACCCAGTGTTCGCGGGGTCCGACATGCCAATCAACCTGCTATCTGCCAATCACGGGAATGCCTGGAACGTTCTGATGCCGGGCTTCCTGGTGATTGGTGGAGAGGCGTGGAGGGGGGTTGGGCTGGGAGCATTGGAAGTTAAGACCAGGTTTAGACGTTGTTCTCTCTCTTATGTCTGGCTTTCACATGAGAAGGTCACGGTTGGTTTATAAGGTATCCTTCATTTATTTGTCGTCGGCTACGGCCAAACAGTAGCCTGTGGGGAGTTGGGTTAATAAACCGTACATTCGTAAACTCAACTCTCTGTCTGGACAATTGTTCCTTTATGATCTAGTCAGGTCATTACAATATTAAAGCATTAGACCTCTCACTAAAGGCATCAGTCATACAAAAGTTATACTTAAATCCAGACTGGTTCTCTAGTAAATTGGTAGGAATGTCTCATCCTATGTTCAAGAATGGCCTTTTCCCTTTATTCAGATTACACCTGCTCACTTTCGGTTGTTTGAAAAGGAAAATTATCTCCATAAATTCGTTATTTTTAAACAAGCCTTAGAAAGTTGATTGCAATTTCAGTTTAATCCACCTGAAAAGACAGAACAAATAATACAACAAATAGTGGTTAAACGTAAATACTAATTGTTTAAAATGTTTAAAAACTCGAAAAAACGTTTAAAAAAGGTATAATTTTAGTGAATGATATCATAAATAGGACTAGTGGAGTTGTCACACATGCAGCTAACACAGACATTTGGAAATGTTTGCTCTTCCCAAAATTACAACCAACTAATTGCAGCATTACCACAAAAATGGAAGAGGCAAGTAGAATGGGAATAAGTAAGGAACTTGTATGTCGGCCCTGTATTAAAGAACATAAATGGTTAAAGAAAAGTGTCATGAATAAAAACATTCACCAATTTAATTGAAGGACCAAAAAACGGACAGCTGTGCCATATAAATTGCAAAATAGTTGGGAAGACATTTTCGATGCACCGATTCCGTGGCACATGGTTTATGAATTGATACGCAAAACGGAGGATTCATAACTTCGAATTTTTCAATTTAAATTACTATACAACATTCTTGCAACCGATCAAATGTTATATAAATGGGGGATACAGTCTTCCCAGCTCTGCAGATTTTGCTGTGAGGAGGCAGAGTCATTAGATCATTATTTTGATGCAGGTCCATGAAGGCTGAAGAACTGCAACATTTGCCTTGACCTAACGCTGCAGAGAGCAATACTGGGTGATTTGAAAAGCCATAATCAATGAATGATATAATTCATTTAGCAAAAATGTTTATTTATTTTATTTATAATCTGTAGAAGCTATGAGAATAGAAAGCTTCAGTAATTTTGTGAAGCATCACAGCACAGTTGAAAAATATATGGAAAATAGAAATCAAACTGGATGGACATCAGAAATAGAGGAAGGACTAAAAACAAACTAAATATAACTATTGTAAAATAGATTGTGTCTGTAAAATATGTATAAGATGTATAAACTGAAGGTAGTAGCCTAAGTGTTATTGTTTATTAGTTTACTCCAATTGGGGGAAGGGTGGTGGGGTTTGGGGGGAATAATAAAGGTATGTAATAAAAAAGTATGTATATCTATATAGGTATGAATATATATTTAGCCCCAAAAATATATGGGGGATTGGAAATGATGCAGACAATTACATTGATGGAAGCAACAATCTTTCCACAATAATAAGCTGATCGTCTCCTTTAAAAAAAATGTGTTTTTTAAGTGTGCAAAGCTGTCATCAAGGCAAAGGACACTCAAGGACATTCAGAGACAAGGCCCGATGCCACTCCTGCGTTGTCTTGGCTGTGTGATTAGGTTCATTGTCCTGTAGGAAGGTGTTCCTTCGTCCCAGTCTGAGCGATCTGGAGCAGGTTCTCATCAAGGATCTCTCTGTACTTTGCTCTGTTCATCTTTCCCTCGATTCTAACTAGTCTCACAGGCCCTGCCACTGAAAAACATCCCAACAGCATGATGTTGCCACCATCATGTTCACTCTTGGTTTCATCAGACCAGAGAATCTTGTTTCTCATGGTCTGAGGGTCTTTAGGTGCCTTTTGGCAAACTCCAAGCGGTATGTCATGTGTCTTTAATTGAGGAGTGGCTTCCTACCATAAAACCCTTTATTAGTCGGAGTGCTGCAGATATGGTTCTCTTTCTGGAAGGTTCTACCATCTCCACAGATGAACTCAGGAGCGATGGAAACAGGATGCACCCGACTTCAATTTCAAGTCTCATAGCAAAGTCTAGCAGAGTCTGAATACTTTTGTAAATAAAATGTAAATAAATATATATATATATAATAAATGACTTATTCAACAATTCGTGTATTTATTTAGCTTATCTTGTTTTGCTAAAACATTTTTCATCCATTTTGGAATAAGGCTGTAAAGTAACAAAATGTGGAAAAAGTCAAGGAGTCTGAATACGTTCCCGAATGCACCGTAACTGCCTTAATGTTGCTGGACCCCAGGAAGAGTTGCTGCTGCCTCGGCAGAAATGAACGGGGATCCTAAATAAATATAAATATCAGTCATTTGCCAGGGTTAGCTTCCATGTCTGTTCTATTCATTCTTATTTCTATGTTCAGGCCATAGGGTATTACATGTACACAAGATAAGCTAAATAAATACACGAATTATTGAATTTGTAATTGGTTAATAAATGAGAAGGAATTCCCGAAATATTTAAAAAATAATAACATGCAAAAAGAATAGAGGCCAAAGCACATCAGCAGTTTTATTTACCCCACCAACACTGCAG